>NC_039359.1:94967017-95267017 GCF_003573695.1 Papaver somniferum
GCCAGTTGTGTTGACCTAGAGTTAGGATTATCAATCAGTGGTTCCCTTGTATATGTCAGTGTGTTGATATTAGTCAGACTAGTATCTCAGTCCATTAGGATAGGTTCATTTTGGCGGATGCCTTCAGACAGATATGAGAAACACCGTTCACCTAGTAAACATCAAAACCATCTATGTTTTTTCATATCCATCTTCTTGATCTATCCATGTGATTAATTTCGACTCCGGATATTGATGTCCATAGTGCAACTATCTGAGTAGAGCTCTGTCACTTCATATGAATTTTAGTATGCTTGAGTGCAAACTCGTGTACAACAATTGGAATTTCGTATCAGGGTACTTCCTCCTGTAGTCAATAAGTATGCCGACCAAGGAGATTCTTTAGTGCCTTCCAAGATTCTGCGTAGATAGCTAGGGTCTGGAGTAAAAAGGTTTTGTGGGTATACCTCTGGTAAGCCCTCCGGAGACAACACTCCGCCACTAGGGACACCTAGGGGTTTAAAGGCTTATTGCATACGCTAAATGCAATCGACGATGCCTGCGACAGTGAGTTAGGATTTTATTTCTATTTTATTTTTGCTCGAGGACTAGCAAATAATAGGTTTGGGGGTATTTGATAGACACATTTTTTTGTCCGGTTTGTCTCGATTCTATATATTGTTAGGGCTCATTTTTGTACTTATTATGGTGTTTTATTTATTTGTAGGTATTTTTGGCTAATAAACATTTTTGGAAAAAATTGGCTCGAAAAGTTGTCGGAAAGCACCCGGAGGACATTTGCTATTCGGACTCTCACTTTGGATAAGGGGTAACCTAATTACTAAGGGGCATCCCATTTCCAGGCATCTGCTAATCGCACCCCTACTCTGGATAAGGGGCAACCATCTTCAACATTCAAAAACCAGAAAATTGGCGGGAAAATAGTGCAGTTAAAGAACAGTTTTGGTGATCGTGATTTGGAGGAGTTTGAGGTCGATTAAACCTCTGATTTTCATAGGATAGACTCCTTATGGGTCCAGGAATCTGATATGGGTGTTTAAATCGATTAAAATGGGCTCAAACGATGGATTTTTCTCACAACAAGAAAATATGGAAAGTCACGTGTGTGACCTGTTTTAGGAAATTTTAGAGTGATTAAAACGCTGTAAACCTTCCCAAAGATTTGTGTCTATCTAAGGAAGAGTTTAGAATAAAAAGGAAAGCTCAGAAACGCGTAGAAATCCTAAAACAAGAAATTGTCGCAACTTGGCCGTGAAGAGAAGGAAAGATATTTTGGAAGATTTGGGAGAGATTTAATCGGTATTTTTGATATAAATAGATGTTTTGGGTCAAATAGAAGGGGTGTCGAGAGTTTGGGAACCTAAGGAGAGCCAGAGAAGAAGAAATCAGAGCTTTACCAAACTCTGTTTCTGCTGCTGCTGCTGTTGAAGAAGAAGAACAACTGAAGAACATAGACCCTCGGTAGACAGTCGCATAAAAGTGTCGTTGTTTAATAGCTGAAGACATTAGTTGTTCAGGGCAGTCTTAAATCAGCAACAAAGCAATAGTTTTTCTGTAACAGTTCCATTGTAACAGCTGTTTTGCAACACCAATACACTGTTGCAAACAGTCTGTGTTATTACTTTTCACTCTTTTAATCATCTTTTGAGCAACAAACACATATTTTGAGATCATGATTAATATGAGGAGCTAAACCCCATTGCTGAGGCGATAGAGGAAGCTATTTTTCCAACAAAAAGTGGTATATTCTATTTTATCTTTTTATTTGCAATAATTATATGATTATTTTCCTTGAAATATTATTGAATATGATTTTTATTTGAGTGATTGTGATCTATTTTGATGGAGTATGCTCAGTTTTAAGACTTTTGATGCTTCATACTTGGTATTTACAATTATTACTTCTAAAAATCTACTTGTTGCAATATTTTAGAATCAAATTAAACAAGAAAATTGCATAAATATAAGTATTGGTTTAATCACTTTGAACTTGGAAAATAGTGGAATCTTAGCCTCAGTGTTTCTTTTAGTATTGATATCATCTTTGATTGAGTTTGCTATAATTTTGAGTGAGTTTTCTATTTTAATATTAGGATTTAAGTCTAATTAATATCCTTCACAAGTATGAGAATCGAACCACTTTTACCACTATCTACAAATCAAATCATGAGTTCGACCGAGCAATGCTCTAACAATCTCCCCCTTTGTCAATTTTAGTGACAAAACTATCAATACATATGAAATACAAAAAAGATAAAGAAACTTTAGTAGCTCCTATTCCACATGTCTAATCTTCAACATTCATCGAAATCTTCGTCACTTCCAAGTACTCCAATGATCCCAAAGGTTGTAAGTTTAGTATCACCGATGTTGAAGATCCATAGCTATAACAATGAGAAAACATAGTTCTCGATCATTTTTATATAGTGTCATAGTATTATTACACATCGTCAAAGTTCAATTGTATCATAACTTCAACAATAATACTATGGTGATATGTATCACTCCCCCTTAGTCAATAATCCATCTCACATGGAAACCACCCCCACTTACACAATGATCCCAAAACCATATGTATTTGTAGTGTGAACTACATATTAATTCTCCCCCTTTTTGTCAATAAAATTGGCAAAGGTACAAGAACGGGATCATAATGAAATTTCCGAGAGAGACATTTCATGACTAAAAGAAAAAATACATATCAACTAATTTAGATGCAATCATAAAGCCGAAGCTAAATGCATTCATCAAGGAGTTTGAAGATACAAGATAACACCTCTAAAATTCCACAGCCGCACACCCCTCAATATATGACCATTAAGCACAAGTTCAAAAGAACTCTCTCCCATTTGATGTCATTCCCGAAGGAACAACAAGAGCGACCTTAATTTTGAAAGAAAAGAAGGATTTTTATTGGACACAAAAAATCATGAGAATGATTTCCTATGTCAAAAAACTCAATAAAATTAATCACAAGTAAACTCATGATTAATTTAATCAGAATACGCAATCAAATTAAACACAAAAAGTGATCAATTCAATTGATTATGCTCAACATAAGAGGACATATGGAGATACAAAATACTAAACTAGATTAATTACAAGAGAACCCATGATTAATCTGATTGGAATACACAACCAAACTAATCACTAAAGTAATCAATTTAATTGTCATTTGTTTTGCTCGACATAAGGAAACTTACGGAGCAATAACTAAATAACCAAACAAGATGATTAATTTAGTTCAATATGCTCGACATAACATATCTCACGGAACACCAACTAAGCTAAAAAATCAACTTGGTTGTATAGTGCTCAACATAAGATGCATTGCCTCACAGTAATACATGAAATATGGATCAGGGATGATCAATACTGCGGAATACACAAGGATTCATTCTATTTTCCACCACTATTAGCATAACAATATTAATAGACATAATCCTTGAAAACAAAAGATTTTAACCTATCTTCCATCAAATATTTGACAATATAGGATTAACTTTTGTATTTGTCAAAAGTCCATTCATTCTTTTATCAATACGTGAATACCGATCACGGACGACTTTACTTTTGACAAAGTATGGGACGAACATAGTTCACGGACGTAAACACAAATATCCCATAACAAATTGCAATATAACAAATCATAAAGATTAATACTGCAAAACATCATCCTCCAAAAAGTTTTTAGGATTTAAACCAATAAACCAAAAAAGAAAGAACAAGAAGATGAAAAATAATAGCTATGTGTAGTCACAATCATTGCTATTCAAAGCACTAGTTATTCTTCCAACTAAATCAAAAAGATGACATACTAGGAAACATAAATAAGACAATCTAAAGGAAAACAGACTCCATTGCTATTCCGAACACGAACTAAGATCATATGGACGGTTCAGAATCCTCATGAGACAACGGGTCTTTGAGCTTGTGAACAACATCATTCATTGCAGCCTTAGAGAGATGATTCTCTTTGAGAAGATCATTGATGTAAGATTTTATGAGACCAAGGTCATCAGTAACCTTTTCTAACTCAGCTTCAATGCATCAAAACACTTCATTGTATCAACAACTTGCATTTTTGCATCCTCAAAGTTCTTTAGGAAGTCAAGAACTATATCTGATGAAATCTCTTCAACCTCCTCTACATCCGAATAAGAATCAGGAGATTGAGGAGAAAATCCTTCAACTTCAACAAAGGTTCTCTTCTCGTTATCGAATTCAAAATATACCACTTTATCAACAATTTTTCAGGCAAATCCCAAGAGAAGGAAGAAGAAGCCATTGATAATAAGAAGCCTAGAGTGAGAAGTTCAACTCAATATGATAGGTATATACTAAGATTCGAGAGACTTAGGGTTCACAAGCTTGATCCGTGAGAGACCTCAAAACCGTTTGTGTACCCATAAGAGGATGGTTCACAAAGCCCGCATGAGAAAGTCCATGCCTTTTAAAATTCAAAACCACGTTTGAAAGCAAAGCTAAAAACAAGAAAAGGGAAAACAAAAATACTCATGTAAAAGTGTTTGACTATTTACAAGAAGTATACCTAATCAATTCTCACTTAGTTAGGATTTCACAAGTGATATTTCAACCTTGTGATTATTTAGCACAAGTACGAGCCATTGGCTCATTAAATGAACATTGCTCTTGGCTATCTTTTTCCTTACGAACTGTTGGAGGAAAACCATAATGATGTGAATGGAAATCATAAAACTCATCCTTACAGAAATATGACTCAGAGAATTGATTCTTACCTAAAGGAAATCGGCTTTTTCCTGATATCTTGTTTATATTGAATGTATCAATAACTCCCCTTTTTAAGATAGGAAGATTATGATCTTCTCTTAGATTGTTAAGACATTCGTTCTGAGTCAAAGCATTTAAGGAACTCATAGAACTGACTTTCCTGGTAGGATACACAGGATGAGTACTGAAACCAATTGGTTTAGACATATGAAAGTCAGTTATTCCTTTGAATATTACATCAAGGGTGGGTTGAAGATGAACAAGGGAATTGTTACTCAACCTGGAGTTTCTCATTTTCCTGACTGGTCCTCTTGAAACATGACAAGGACACACTTTCTGAACGTTAGAAAGTACTATCTTAACACTATGTGAGGATTTCCTCTCTTCATGTGATGTGCACCATTTTTGACAAGAGGGTATAGGAATGTATTTTACACAAGAAGAGGCCACTGATTTTTCTTCTGTATCTTCCTCAATCAAAGTAGTAGTTGATGACGAAGGTCTAGAGAACTTTTTGAAACATCCTTGAATTGAGAGCTTGCTCAAGCGATGTTCAATTTCCAAGATATCCCTTTCAAGACTTTCCTTAAGAAGAGATAAAGGCAAAGCTTCAGAGTTTTTGGAATCATAGTCTCTTATTTCTCCAAGGAGAATTTTGACATGTTGTTTCAACCGATCAGCTTGAACTTTAACATAATTTATCATAAGTTCACACTTTTTGGATGTTTCTCGTTCATTGCCATAGAAGCTATCTTTTGAAGGGTAATCGAGATCACACATGTCGATGTTAGTCTGTCTCGTCAGAACACAAGGTTCGTCTATATTCGAGATTGAAGAAACTTTCTCTTTAATAGAATTTGACGAGATAGAACTTTTATTTCTGGCGACGCGTTTATCAGAGATAGTACTCTTGTCCATAGAGTCAAATTGATACAAACACAGAGTTGTAAGGTCTTGAACATGTTTTCCTTCTCTGATACCAATTGAAAAAGCGGGGGTCTAACAAAAACACCCAATATTTCGCTTAGCAATCTGTATGGACTCACTCCGAAATACTTTCTAGAATATCAACTAGACAGTCAAACTCAATCTAGGTCAAAGTATCTCAAGGAGTTGATATCTCTCTCTTTTTTTTGATTTACTCAAGCTAATAGAAATCAGCGAGTCTTTAATCAAACACAAGGAATAACTTGGATAGTACCAAAGACCAATATCCAAGGATCAATCAATGACAATCAACAACCAAAGGTTGGATTATTCTAATTGATGATCTAAACGCACAACCTGTATTATTTCAATTATAAAGATAAAACAATATAATGTGGAAATAGAAATTACACAGACATCAAAAATTTTGTTAACGAGGAAACTGGAAATGCAGAAAAACCCCGTGATCTAGTCCATATTGAACACATACTGTATTAAGACGCTACAGACACTAGCCCACTCCAATCTAACTTCAGACTGGACTGTATTTGAACCCCAATCAGTTTCCCACTGATCCAAGGTACAGTTGTACTCCATACGCCTCTGATCCCAGCAGGATACTGCGCACTTGATTCCCTCAGCTGATCTCACCCACAATTAAGAGTTGCTAAGACCCAAAGTCGAAGACTTGACAATAAACAAATCTGTCTCCCATAGACAAGTCTATTAAAGGATCAATCTGGCTCCCACAGATAAAACTTAAAATATTTTATTCCGTCTTTTGATAATAATCAAGGTGAACAGGAACCAATTGTAATCCGGTCTTATATTCCCGAAGAACATCCTAGAGTTATCAATCACCTCACAACAATCTTAATCGTATGGTAGCGAAAGAAGATGTTGCGGAATCACAAACAATGAGACGAAGATGTTTGTGATTACTTTTTATATCTTGCCTATCGAAGATATCAATCTCAAGCCAATCAATATGATTGTACTCGTACGATAGCAGATGTAAGATCAGATCACACAACTACGATAAAAGTATTATCGGTCTGGCTTCACAATCCCAATGAAGTATTTAAGTCGTTAACCTGGTTTTGGAAGAAGAAAACCAAAGGTTAAAGGAGAACCGACTCTAGCACGCAAACTAGTATCACACGTAAGGCGTAGGGATTAGTTTTGCACAGATACTAGAGTTCCCCTTATATAATCTTTCAAATCAGGGTTTGCAATTAAGTTACCTTGGTAACAAAGAAATCAATATCCACCGTTAGATGAAAACCTGATTTAGATTCAAGCTAATATTTCTCAACCGTTAGATGAAAACCTGATTTAGATTCAAGCTAATATTTCTCAACCGTTAGATCGAAAACTTAGCTTGTTACACACACTTGACAATGCACGCTTCTAGGTTTGTTAACAGTACCCAAACGTATGCACTTGTTGGTTCAACAATAGTTGACCAAATGGTTATCCATATGAGCATTCTATATCAACCATGTTATTCTTCACCATAACTAGTTAGAGAGTTGTTCAATTGCAAGGAAATCTCATGTACTACACAAGACACAATTGAAGCAAAGATGATTTGATTCACTTGAATCGGTTCATGAACTTTTATAGCCACGGTTTGCAAACTGCATTCCTTAGTCTTTTTAAGTTTAAGTTCAGAAATCATCTTCAGATATATAACCTTCTCAAGTTCGCAGACTAGGTTCGCGGACTTAAGTTACCGGGCAGAGTTTACAAACTCCAGCAGAAATTCTCGGGTATGAGAACTTCGTCGGTTCGCGGACTGAGTTCGCGGACTTAGTTTCACGCAAGTAGTTTATCAACTCCACCATAAATTCTCGGGTTTGAGAACTTTGGTAGTTCGCGGACTGAGTTCGCGGACTTGGATCACGCCATTCTTCCGGTTCTCTTGATCAACAAAGTTCGCAAACTTTGGTTCAAGGAATATGACTTATACATAAATGTGTTTCCATAAAAATGCTTATGTCCACCATTGGCTATGTAATCTAAACTCTCATTTCAATCATTGAAACATTCTTAGAGGACGTTATATAGTTGTTACACCATTTCTCGTCAAAGAAATTTTCAAGATGATTGAAACATATCATGACTTTCGTCACATGGTAAAGATAAACTTGGTTAAAGGGAAAAGCTTACCAACTCATATTTCGAGATATAGATAGGCGAGGTATACTCGGCTCGAAATACCAAATGTGTATAATCAAAGTATATATATATAGCATACGACTTCTTGTCTCAAAGAATAGGAGATAGAGTATGATTCGGATGAAACTCCAGATGAAGACCAGTCAATTCCATCTGGTAGAAGAGGTGATGATGATGATGTTGTTGAAAGAACTTTGGCTGCTGGAGGAGGCAACAATGATGATGATGATGGTGATCAAGATATGCCAAATGTTGGAGGAGGTAATGATGATGATGGTAATGGATATAAAGAAAAGGATAGAGAAGACGAAATTGTTGAAGAGGAAGAGGAACAAGAAGAAGAAGAAGGTGGAACCGCAACCGAAAGATCGAAGAGGGTTATTGTTAAACCAGCTGATTCCCACATACCTCCCTCTCATTTGATGGTTAAACTGAAACCAGGTGAGTCTCCAAAAGGTGTTAGAGCATTGCTCGGTCGAACTCGCATGCGTTGCTATCTCAAACATGTTTGTCAATGTTAGTGATCAAAACTATAAGTCTTGATTTCTAGTCTATTATAGCTAAGTCTCGGACTGGGATAGAAAGTGTAGTTGAGCTCAAGGACTTCATGGTGATTCATCATACAAGTAGAATACCTACTCAAGGAAACGGTGGAACTTCTCGACAAAAAGGTATGTGAAGACTTGAACTTATCTATCACTCAAAAGTCTATGTAGTGGTTGAGAATCATTCCGTACACGGATCTTGAGCGTCCCTGGATCAACGAATTCCCCTCGATGTGTTGCAGTCAAGAGTTTTTCACCAACACGAGGAGGTCTTGAAGGAGGAGTAACAGTTTTATTCTTTCCCTTTTGCGACCTAAACAAGAAAAATTTTAAAAAAAAAAAAATCAACAGTCGGCAGGGTCGACAAATATAACCTTGTCGGTGACACAAAAGTCGTAAGGGTCGATACTTAAACTACATGTCGGTTAAAGCATAGTTGGCAGGGTCTTATTCCAATAACCTGTCGGCTTATAACAAGTTGAACACAGGATTTTCAACATTAATAGTCAGCAGGCTCTATAATCAAAACAATACCGGCTAAAATAAAGCCGGCAGGGTGGTATTCAAATACCATTCCGACTTTCAAAATTTAAGGCATCAGAAAATACTAAAAAATAGAAATACAGCCGGCAGGGTAAAAATTTATAACCCGCTGACTTAAAAAAAATACTAATACCGGCAGGCTCCTAGGTTGAATACCTTGCCGACTTTGTAAGTAGCAGTTACAGATATTAACAGCCGGCAAGAGCTTCAACCTAAGAGCTTGCCGACTAAACTTAGCTATGAAATGTCGGCAAGGTCGTGGAACAAACACCTTGCCGGCTATATAACTGCAAATTCAGAATTTTGATTTTTCTGACCTAATTTGACAAGCAAATATGAAATTGAAGTACTAGAGTGAGTTTAAGTAGGCCCTTACTTTCTTAATCGCACCATTTCTCCTTTTTCAGCGGCTACGATTTCTTCTTCTTCAACCGTTTTTTTCTTCTCTTTTTGTTGAACTAATTTTGCAAATCCAGGGTTGTATTCATTGGGTTTTCTATTAGCGTCTTTCATACGACTAGCCCTAGATCGCGGTGGATCTATTTTTGAAGATTAATCGGAACTTTTGAATCGACGAGTTCGGTGGTGGGGGATGGAGGAGAGCCGGTAAGGTAGAGGTGGAGGAGAAGAAGAAGAGAAGAAGATGAAATGAAAACTGATTTAGGATAATAACAATTATAAGGACAAGGGTAGTATTGTAACTTCACCATTAGGACTCCCCCTTAACCCTTAAAAAGAGTCCAATTAAAATTGGGTGTACCTCAATCAAGGCTGGATGATTAATGGATGGATTTTTGAACTATTTTATTAATGGGATCATACTGTTGTCTTTCGCACAGCGGTATCCAGCTTCACTCAAAGGAAATGAAAATGATACGAGTAATTGGACAGAACAGAAAGACAAAAGTGTGCTATGTAACATAACAAATAATTTGAGAATTCTAACATAGCTAAGTAATGGGTACTGTTGGTATTTTCGAGGGGTACCTAAAGGATTGCCGTTAAGTTTTCCTTAATTTTTACTGGTTTACTTTACAGGAACACGGAGCTCAATTCTTAAGGTTCTACTAATTAACAACCTAAATTAATTGAATTGAAAAGACAAACAAATCACTACGGAAGAAGTTTACAAATAACAAACTTTTTTGGCCTTCAAGATAATAATTCTGTTTTGCACCCTGGGCTGCGGGCTTCAGAGCCGGGCCTGGTTGATGCTAGGACCTTTTCTTTTTTTCTGATGCTAGAACCTAGACTACTGCTCAAGTCATCTCAGTTGCTTATAAGAACTATATGCAATGGCAACTGAAACAAAAGCCCCGACAACAGCAAGAGCAGCATAGGTATCTTCCCGTTCCCAACTTTCAAACCATGTTGGCATTGCACAAACTTTTCTTGTGCTAGTAGTACCCTTGCCACTACTAGTTCGAAGCAGTTTCTTGTCAGTGCCCTTCTTTATCTTCTTTTCTTTAGGAAATTTCACCTCCTCGTTCCCGACGTGATTGTTTCGTTCTATCCTTTCTGGTACTTGACAACACGAAGAGCTTTCATTGCCTTGACAACAACCTGCAGTCTCATAGGAAGTTCCATTTGGTTCAACCTCATAATCATCAACCGGTTCTCTTATTATATTTTCGTAGTTGGCTTTATTGTTTAGTTGCAGCCTTAGCTCTTGATCGCGCTTTTGGTCGTTTACGGATAAACCCATCTGACCCCTACATCAAGGATAACTATCTCAAACGCAAAACAAAACATCTAACGACTAAAAAATATGATATCTTTTTACACACATTCACAAACACAAAAGGAAGTGTGCAAAGATAAGTCAGTATTAAGAAGTTATATCTTCCCTAATACCCAAACTAATTCAGTTATTGCCTACATACAAACATATTGTATCTCGTACAAAAAACTTATGTACTACTTTTAAGTTACCAAAAACTACCTCCTAAGTCTTTCTATGATTTCCCCATAAGCAAATGTACTGCATAAGGATAAACAAAAATTACAGAAGCTAAACGATAAAGGAAATAGTAAACAAAAAACTACCTCCAAAGTCTATCTATAATTTCTCCATTCCCAATATGCTGCTCAAGCAAAAGAGGTACATCATCTGGGGCAACATACCCATACCTACAATTAATTAAGAAAACAATATTAATAGATGGGAGTGCTGAACCAGGACAGCTAATATGAAGTTAATACAATAGCACCGTTAGTCTGTTAGTCCATGTGAAACAGGATGAATCTGGTCAAATTTGACGTAAAATGAAAAAGCAAGATTGAATCAAAATTCTGAACTGCTAGTTCGTTACCAGAAAATGAGATTATGGTCTGGCGAGCAGGATATAACAAGTAAAAGTATCACCAAACATATCAACGTTTTCTTGTATTGTATCAGGAAGCAGATTTTCGGCAACAGCCTAACTAAACGATCTTTTTAAGATATAATGAAACAGTTAAGACCTAAAGTATTTACACAGTTGAGATACAAGTAAATGCAACATAATCAGAAGAGACGTCACACATACCACTGACCGCTAACCATTCCATCGCTATTTCGACTGAATATAATCACATTTCCAGCGTACTTGTGTCCCCCAATGTGTGAACAGGGGCTAACAGACACACCTTGGACACCCCGTAAGTCAATCTCTTCTTTAAATCGTGCAATCAATGCAGGTCCACAGACACCACATCGACGATCCCGACTTCCATGAGAGCACACAAAGACATATGTACCTGACAGTGCCTCGGGTGTTCCAGGCAGCCATTCGTTGTCTTTCACTAGAACTTCTTCAACAAATGTATCCACATCAAAATGTGTCAGTCGCCTGAAACGTCCAGTATTACTGTATTAGTACAAGAGAAAGAGAAGATCAGAAAATCCCCATAGTTCTTCCAAACAAGCCTGTAAATACCTGTATCTAATCATGTCAGGGAAGATCAAAATATCCCCATTTGATGTCTCGGTACCATCGTGCCCCTCACATATTGTTAGCCGAGTCTTTAACAAAGAAAACAAAAGAACAAGTTAATAGCAGAAAGATAATAGTAATCAAACCACCACCATAACAAGTTTGTTCAATAAACTAAAATCACAAATACAACAATGAGCCACATGCTTTTTACTGCATCAGCTTGATTGCTTGAGCACTACATATGTTCAAAAATACTTTTTCCAGGAAATGGTATACATTAAAAGCAACTGGGAGCAAGCAATATGGTTGGGATAAACTCCTGACCCAATCGAAATCCAGTGAAGATGCAAGTACTATGGGTCAAAAACACGAAGGAAGAAACAAAATTTCCCTACTTGGTTCCCTGAATTCAGGGAACGAAGCGCGGAATTACCCTGGCGGATTTCTGTTATCTGGCCAATATCACTTGGATAACCAATATCCGGTTTATATATAGTATGTGTTTAGACATTATTTTGTTATGCATTTGATTGCACAACTTATTTGGCACCAAGTAACCACTTAAATCTGTCTTGTCCACTCCCGCCAAAATGGATAGGTAAGCCTTGAACAAGATTTCGGGTTTAAGAGCCAAACAAGCTATTTTTATACCCCTTCGCTACACCCGCATAACTCAAGTGAGAAGTACAAAAATAGAAGGCATTTCAGCACACTCCTCAACTGTCAGGAAGATATCATATCATAAATGTGATTCCTATTTAGATAGTAAATTTGGAAATCCAAATACAGATGACTTAACTGTTAACTTTAGTTTTCTGTATTAGTAGTTAGCAACGACCGATATTTGGTGTAGACCAAAAATGATCTATATCTAACCCTGAATTACCTTCGCCTCACTGTTCGAATTTCTATGTTAAAAACACTTCATTGATCTATCAAATATACTCACAGTAATGTCATTTACTTCTTTGGACTAGTAGAATAATGATAACAATGTTGTAAGGACTAAGAAGGTAATCAACACAGGAGTTTCTTCCCTAGAACCCAAATTGCAGTAACCACTAATTTTCTCTAGAAGTCGAATTCCTCCAAACCCTAATTCAAATTGCAGTAACCTACAAAAATCCATACTCCAAAACCCTAAATCAAATTTTCCCAGAGCTCGAAACCACATTTCATCCCAAGTATACATTTCTTTGCCATCTTCATATATTCACTTACACAATAAATTACAATAAAATTAGATAGTAATCTCTAAAACCCCTAATCATACTCTCATTACACCACCTTCCAATGAACTTAACAACTAGTATACATTATCCGAACCCACTGAACCAAATTTCCAATCTTTAACCTAATTAACTCATAAATTCTACTTCAAAATCATTAAAAGCCATTCCAAAATCCAATAAATTAACCACAAAAAAATGAAAACCCAACAAAATCCTTACCTGTTTCTTCATCTCAGCCTTTCTAGCCAAAAGAGAAGCACAAAGAAGTCTAGGCAATCGATCAAATTCCGCCGCTTCAACATGAGGAGGCCATACTTGTGGATTTTTATAACATAAGAAGACATGGCGGTCATAGATCTGTACTGAACCAACTAAAGAAGTCTGCCCAAATTCAGGGCGCAAGAAACCAAACTCAATATCGCTATTACTTCCACTTCCACCATCTCCTCCTCCTGCTGTAAGAAATCCTTCGTTTTGAAAGCTTCCAGAAGCGCTTCCAATGTGAGAATTTGGACCTTCAACCCCAAGATAATCTGAAACTTGTATTGGTGATGAAGAAGAAGAAGGATTCATGAAAGGAAGTGGTTCGTCTCTGTTACTGCTGCTAGCCATTAATTAGAGTAAGTAAAAAGAGTGAGAGAAAGAAGATTTCTTGAAGTGTTCGCTGGTCTTAATCTAATTGAGTCTCACTCTGGTCTCCGCCTCTTTTGTTCCTCAAAAGTTGGAATACAGTTGGACTGTCTCCTTTTATTCACCCACCTGTAAGATGGTTTTGTTCACTTTACAACCCATGTTTTGCCTGGATCTGAGTCGGTATCTGACTTGGATGAGTCGGCATCTGACTTGGATGTTTTTCTTGATTTCCTGATGAGGTTTGACTCGGTTCATTGGTTCAGAGGGTTTTGTGTACCTGACTTATTGCGTGCCCATTTGATTGGATTCATAAATTTCATTTACCTCACTATTCAGTATTTTTTTTAGTTAGATGTGAGAAGTTGGATTTAAATATAATGAGTCAGAATCAAACGAGTTAGAAGAAAACTATTGTAATTGAGTCGGTAATGTGGATGACCACCCCAATGTGGGACTCACCCAATCTACTATACTAGGACACGTATGCTTTGGTGTGTCACATGTAGGGATAATTATCTCTTAGCCGTTCAGAGATAATTCTTATCTATTTATACCGACTTAGTTTATTCCTCGCCTATATATAGGTGTAGTTGCTCGTACTTTGTAAAACGAATTGAATAGCAATAAAACTCCTCCCTTTACATTTCTCTATCTCGTTCTCTGGTTTTGTATACAATTCATTTGTATAAGTAGTTGTTGCAAAACAGTTAAAGCAAAACGCGAAGCACAACACGTTATCAGCACGAATAGTTCGATACCGCCAATTGATAAATCAGTGTTCGACGATATTTATGCCAAGCTGTCGGGAATGATACCCACAAAGCCATATAATCAACTTCACAATTTATATTTGTGTTTTGAGTTGAATTTGTGTTTTTGATTATATATGTGGATAGTAGTACTGACTCTGTTATTTCTATTGATCAGGGTAGTAACACTATTAATGGAGGCAAGTTGTTCTACAATTATTGCAAACTTGTACGAATGTTTTTGGGTAAGTGCGGGAAGGTGAGAACCGCGACTCCGTAAACTTTAATAATTTTCCGCTATATTATTTTTATTATGGTACTTGCGGTTTTAATACCGGCGAAGCGAGAAATTGTTGTATCCCTAGAGGATAACATAAATTTAATTTCTCTTGCTCTAAAGAATCTCCAGAGATTTTGAAACAATTCCACAAGAAGCTGGAATTTCGTCTAGCATAGTATGGATGCAAAAGGCACGGCCCGCTAGCCCTTCGGTCCCAGAAGTGACCCGTTATAAAAGTGCTAGTCGTTCCCATTTGGGGTCCCTGAAGTGACCAAGTAGGAAACTTTTCCATAAAAGAGTATATTCATTTGTACACTTGTAAATTAATATTTCGTTGGCTATGAAGGTGACAAAATTGGAGTTTTGTTGATATTTGTATTAGTGTCATATTTGTTTGGATGTTTATCCTTTGTTTTAAGTTTTGTTTATTTTCTTTGCTTATTTTTGTCAGTAATGGATTCCGGAAGCAATCCATGAGATATTGTCGGCTCCATAAGCAGTCCAACATACATTTTGTGCCTTCTTATAATAATCCAAAATTTATGGGTTCCAGCAGTAATCCATAAAGTAGACTCCAGAAGTGGTCTACCGAAATAGTTGGATTCCAGGAATTAACCACGATTTCTTGGGTTCCCGAAGTAGCCCATGGTTACGTAATGATATTGTTAATGACTTATTAATGTATGTCTCTCATCCAACTGTGACATCGGATATGGATTCCTGAAGTAATCTATCCATTTTAAATAGACGATAGAGATATCTGTCTCAGAAACCGGAACAACAGACACGATTTTTCAAACTACCAATAATTTTACAACCTTGAAGAGGTTTGATTTTTGGGAATGTAAAACATCATTTCAGTTTCAAATAATATGATAGACGGCTCCGGAAGAGCGTGTATCATTTTGGTGGTATAACAATCATCATTATTGACGCCTTATATTATTCAGGATTCCTGGAGAATCGGGTTACCACCTTGAAATGATAAATGAGCATTTTTATGGAGTATTTTGTTACTTCATTTGTTTTTGTGCCAGAAGCACATCGTAAAGAAACGTAAGGCTCTCTTTTATGGGGTGTGCCATAGGAGAATTCGATTAGTCGAGTTTCATGTTGTCATTAGCCAGAAGTTTAATGACCCTTGAATTATTCATGCTCAGGCATGATCAGTATGGACACCAAAGTTCTACCAAGATGAGTAGACGATTCAAAATGCTCATGGACATCCTTTACTGAACCTGAAGCTTCTATTACATAAGGATGTAAATTGTGTTATTGGTCCCTGAGACAGTTAGTTGTTAAATTGCATTAACATTAACATTAACATTATGGTAACCCATTACTGAATCACCAACATTAACTCCTAGAAAGGATTCAAGGTGAAAATTGCAGGACTTATTCACCCTGCAATATGGACAATTATTTCAATACTTTAATGTATTGATAGATACATCTACTAGATGGTCTCTTGTTATATTAACACGTAATATTAAATTTTGTCGAACTGTTTGTGCAAATCTTGTGGTTGCAGAGACTCTCCATCTAAGTATTTATGTTGGTGGTAAATTGATAGGCTTTGATGCTTTGCCTCCAGTTGGTGTTATATCGAGCATATAGTTAGCACATGTGCGCACTCGACATGGTCTAGTTGAGTTCTTTATTTAAAGCATCTTTAGTTTATTGCTCGACCAACTATTTACCATCAATTATATCTTGGGAAACAACCTTACAACTTACGTGTTTGTTCCATAACGTCACCTAGATATATATGTTGGTTTCGATTCATAAGACATTTAAAACCATGTGTCGGTAATGTCTTATTGAAGATGAGACTGTATTCCCGCCGTTAGGGGGAGGAAGTAAACCGTTATAAGGAACGGCGTGAAATATCTCATCTTTTGTCGAGTCTGCAGCTGTTTTTGGGATACCTATTGTGTAGTTAAATTAAAACCCAAAAACTATCATGAGCAGGATTGCCTTTGAAAATCAGGCAATTATGGAACCAGAAGTTTCCAGAAATGAGATAGTAATGTTTCCAGAAATGGAACCAGAAGTTTCCAGAAATGAGATAGTAATGTTTCCGCCATGATCAAAAAAACTAAAATGCCACCAGAAGTTGGCATGACAACCCGCCACCAGAAGTTCGGCAAGAGTAGGGTTGATAACCTTTTAAGTTTCTCCCACTTTAGTCAGGGGGAGAAACGTCACCATAAAAGGATGGTGCAAATTATGATAACCTAAAAGGTTTTCCCTCCCTAACCAGGGGAGAAAGAATGCCACCTGAAGATGGCACGTATTACGTCGACAAAATTTAAGTACTTTTCCCTTGAAGTCATAGAGATGACAGACACCACCTAAAGGTTGTAGTAAGCAATGTCGAAAATTCAACAGGTTATCTGAATAAGTATTTATCCTGATCAAACAAAGTTTGGCTGCCGCTATATATTGGCGTGAAACTATCTCAGTTTGTTTTCTCACACCAAGACATTGGATGTAATTGAGGTGTTGGATATTACTCATGATTAAAACAAATAACTGCAGTAGCTCTGGGGAAAATATTGCTTGTCACTTGCTTGAGGATGCAGACACAGGAAGTTGTCTCAGCAGGTTAAATCATGCATCTCGCAGTGACAAAGTCGTGTGTTAAAACACGCTTGAGGCCTGAATAATTGCCTCATATATGCCTCTTAAAAGAAATTTCAATCACTTTTCTAATTTGTAGTGCTCTTGAAGAGAGACACAGATAGTGCTCGTGGAGACTATGAAAATATGATCCACATTCTCTAAGTTTGAAACTCCTTATTGAAGATGAGGATATGATAAAGCTCCTGAAGTGGCGCTGGTACCAGTTTGTAAAATTTTCTTGAATGTGCATGCACCAGAGAATGTGCTAAATCATATATGACTGTCGATTACTGTTTACAATAATGGTTGTGTACCCCTCTGCAGAGGAACATCGACTTTGTGATTGGTAGGCATATGACATGTTACCTCAAACTAAGGTAGAAGATGGAATCTCTCGAAAAAGCGCAAAAGTTCGGATCCGACTCACACCGTAAAATTGTAAGGCCTGAAAATTACAGGTTGGTGTTTGAGATTAAGCGCAAAGAAAATAGTATTATCGTTTTAAGTGCGATTGAGGGTTTCCTGCTGAACCCCAGGATTGATTCTGTAAAACAAACAGTATTCTCCTAATATATATGCACTTTAGCGTGGTATTCCATGAAGGACTCATATTGCATCTTGTTATGACTAGTGAATGTAATGAATCCCTGAAGGATTCGAGTTTCCAACTCAGGCAGCCACCTGACTTTATGAACTATGTGAGACTTGAAATCAAGTCATAATCACCAATTAGAAGAGGAGAATTTTGTGAACAATCCTTTGTGTGTTTTGAATTGTTGAAAAATGACTAAAGTCCGGATAAGTTGATGGTATCATCCTTGGCCTCTTAACGAGCACTTAAAAGCGCTAAAATCCGCGCTCAAACTAAACTGTGAGATCTCGTCGAAATTGAAATATTTCTCGGCCAGAAGTTCGAGAATATGTTAGCACAGACTAGAGTATCTAACTTTTGATACTGGTTACACTTTTAAGGACGGAAATTGATTCTACAGATTTATGAGTTTACAAAAGGCCTTTCATTGTTATGCCTGAAGCGTAAAATTGAATTTGTTGTGCAATGGTGGAGGATTTAAATGCGAGGTGTACATTGCTAGTGGTGCACTCGGCGCAAGACCTGCAGTCATTCCTCCATAAACTACAAATGGTAAAGCAGTTTTCTGAAGGCTATATAATATTTGCACCACCGATCGCTTTAAGAAGTCATGCTTCAGGGGGAGTAAACTCGTAGAATCTTTGGCTGGACTAAAACGCGTTGTACTCTTTTTCCTTCCCTAAGGTTTTGTCCCGTTGGGTTTTCCTTGTCAAGATTTTAACGAGACAGCATATGCGTATTCAGCACCATTATCAGGCGACGTCCGTTGTACTCTTTTCCTTTGATCTGGTTTTGTCCCACGTGGTTTTTCAGACGAGGTTTTTAACGAGGCAACATTAGCATTGACGTCAGCATTATTATGAACTTTGGGCACTCAGGTTTTATCCCAAGTGGTTTTTCCTGGTGCGGGCACTCAGGTTTTGTCCCAAGTGGTTTTCCTAGTGCGGGTGTTCAGGTTTTGTCCCAAGTGGTTTTCCTGACATATTTTTGTCAAAAAAGATATTTTGTGGCGGCGACCACCCTCATTCTAAGCTCAGGTTTTGTCCTAAATGGTTTTCCTGACGCAACTTTGACAGAGGAAGCATTTCATGACGGTGACCATCATCACTTTAAAGCTACCAGTGTTGTACCCTTTTTCCAAAGACCAGTTTTTGTCCCAGTTGGATTTTTCTGACAGGATTATGACGAGGCAACAAAATTTTGTTCGGATTTTGTCCTATCAGTTTTTACCAGCAAAGCTTGACAAGTACACATTTTATCAAGAACGGTGGATCATCCAAGGGGGAGTATTGTAATTGAGTCGGTAATGTGGATGACCACCCCAATGTGGGACTCACCCAATCTACTATACTAGGACACGTATGCTTTGGTGTGTCACATGTAGGGATAATTATCTCTTAGCCGTTCAGAGATAATTCTTATCTATTTATACCGACTTAGTTTATTCCTCGGCTATATATATAGGTGTAGTTAGCTCGTACTTTGTAAAACGAATTGAATCGCAATAAAACTCCTCCCTTTACATTTCTCTATCTCGTTCTCTGGTTTTGTATACAATTCATTTGTATAAGTAGTTCTTGCAAAACAGTTAAAGCAAAACGCGAAACACAACAAAAAACCGTATTATATACACTATTCACTAATTTTTTAGTCAGACGTGAGAAATTGGATTTAAATATAATGAGTCAGAATCAAACAAGTCATTAGAAGAAAACAAGAAGCGCAGCCAGTTTTAGCGACAAGATTTTAAAACGTCCTGTCACTTAACGATTCGGAATGGAAGCATTTCGTGGAACATGCATGGGGAATGGCTGGAAAAAGGTCCCAATACGAAATACCTTCTGAAAGGATTCAATTCAACCGTATTGGAAACAAGGATTCCACTGGGCAACCATTATTATTATGCAAGTAAGAAAACGTACATGTAAGGAGTAACTCCCTTGGTAAAGGAATAATACCCTTGGTGCAACTACTATAATAGTTACTCAGGGAAGAAGCCGAATCTTCAGTGGGATAAGGTATATGGGTTTCTACCTGCTTGTTTTTCTAGGTAGATATTCATTCTCAAGATTATTTATAGAGAGCGGAGAGGAGAAAACAAGACAAGATAATTCATTATACTGCTCTCACAATATACACAACCAAACCACTACATTAACTTGTTCTTCTTCTTCCCCAACAAACATCCACTCACTCATATCCAATATGTGCAACAGTCTCGTGTCATGATATTTTGCAATGAACTGAAAGTCATACCGGATTCTCGCCTGGAAGATAAGACGGTGACCCACCTTCGACTTGGTTCTTCTTTTTATGAAAGATGCCACTCAGAGAAGGCAAGAGCTTTTTGGATCCATTGTTTTTATCAAACTTTCGTGACTTACTAATCTTCTCTGAAAATGCCTTCTGAAACTTCTCATTCACTGGGGATGATTTCTTCTCTGATGGCTGCTTCTTCATGAGCTTGGGCTGAAATGGAGGAGCTGGGGATGAATCAGGAGATGAGGCAGCTTCTGTTTCTGCTAGAATTCGGCTTGCAGCTTCAGCAGCTCTCTTTTGCTCTCTTTCCCTCCATCTGCGAAGCTCTCCCTCTATTGCTTTCTTTGCCATCTCAGCCATCTCTGCTCTTTTTGTAGCTTCTTCTGTTGCAACTTTTATCTCCTCAATCTCCTTCCAATTTGTCTCCAACTTCCTTTGAGCTTCCTTCTCACTCTCTTTTATGGCTTCCACCTGTGCGATTGCTGCAGCTATTTTCATTTCAGCTAACACATCAGATTCCTCAACTTTCCTATTTAAGGATTCAAATTCCTCAGTCGAGAGAGTGATCTTTGCACCAGACTCTGAAGTTGAGGCCCGGGCAGCATTAGTTCTTTCTGATAAAACCTTAATCTGACTTAGAGCTTTGGTCTCCGCCGTTTTGGCTTCCTCAGCCTCATTCAAAGCTATCTCTAGTTTTTTCTTTGCTTCTTCTAAGGCATGTCTGGTTTCTTCGGCTTCTTTTTTCAAGTCTTCCACATTCTTTTTCATCTGTTCTGCTTCTGTTCTAGCGTTTTCAGACTCCAATGACAGCTGTTGGATGGTTGTGACCAGTTCATCAGAAGCATCTTTTGCTTTGCTTTCTTCTGCAAGAGCTGCCTCAAGTTCAGCTTTACATATACGCAGCTGCACGTGCAGACTCCCAGCAATAGATTCAGTCACAGCTTCTTTCTCTTTCAGTTCAGAATGCTCCTTCTTCACTTTCTCTAGCTCGGTCTTACATGACTCCACGAGGCTTCGAAGGGAGTTCTCTTCCTCGGCTACTTTTTGTAGTGACTCTTTAGCATCATCAAGCTCCAACGTAACAAATTTAACAGAATCCAGATCAGAAGCCTTTGCATTTTCCATTTCTTTTTTCAAAGCACCAATCTCGGCATCAGTTTCAGCCAGCTTAGCCTCCAGACTCCCAGGAAGAGTGGGATCAAATCCTTTCTTGAATGATTCCAACTTGTTCTCTGCTTCTTTTAGAGCAGCCCCATAAGATTGGCGCTGAGCCTCTTTTCCAGATAGAATGTTAACTCTTTCTTGCTGCGCCTGCATTGCAGCATGTTTAACATCCACCAGTGACTCCTCTGCAGCTGAAATCTCCTTAGATATCTCAGATGCCCTCTCTGTGTTAGCTTTAGCTGAGTTTTCAGCTTCTGCAGCTTGCTTGAAAGCGGCAGCTTTCGCTTCCATTGACACCTCATAATCCTGACGTATTTTAGTGAGTTCTTGCTTTGCAACATTAAGTTCAGAAAGGGCAAGTGTGTACTGTTCTCTAGCACTATCTAGATCATGTTCCCAAGCAGCATTGGATTGTAGAGAATTTCCAGCAGTTGCTTCTTCAAGTTGCTTGGCCTGATTCCTGGCAGCTTCTGTTGCCTTGATTGCTGACTCTTTAGACTCATTTATTGTCTTTAACTTCTGTGTCAGGTCATCAACTGTTCTTTTGGCTTTTTCAAGTTCATTAAGTGCTTGAGCCTTGGTGGTTTCAGCATTTTTCAGCTGTTCCTTGAACTTGTTCAATTCCTTTTGTGCCAAGTGGAGCTGTGTCTCCTTCACCAACACTCTCTGCAAAACAGATATAATTAAGTAAATTGGCTGGATAACTTTTACGCGGTGATATAGTAATTCCAAGCCATAGAAAACTGCAAGTTATGAAAAGGAGCTGTAAAAACAGAAGTGGTTCCTTTGAGCTAAGAAGATTCTGTTATGATATGGGTTAACTCGATGCATACTGAAATAAATGTTCTTGTAAAAAGATGGGAGAGTAGAGAGAAACAAAACAACTGCGTCTTGTTTATTTTGTATAAATGCAGTTTAATATCCATGATGCTACCAGAATAAACAACCAACAAAGAAGTGCTGAAACAGATTAAATCAACTTAGCAAATACCTCTGTAGAAGGAAGTTTTGATTTCTTAATGACAGGCTTCTCACCCGAGCCTGAGAAGGCTGCTTCACCAAACAAGCTAACAGCAGCTTTGACAGAGGCAAATGGCGCCCTGGTGTCTATCTCTCCTACCTCCATCCGTGGAGAATCTTTTGGACTGTCATAAGTTTTTTTGCCCATACTTCTGAAGGAATCCAATAACCCTCTCTCAATTTGACCTGTTAAATGGGACAGAAGTATTGAGCTAAACAACAGAGCAATTTCCAAAAACAGACACTTTTCTAATGCAAGAAACCTAAAGTAATAGATAGAAACTTTTCAATTAAAATCAACTAACCGATAACACTATCAATTACAAAAGTTTCCATAAACATATAAACTATCAACACTTGGCATATCAACCATCAAAATAAGACGAGCATTTACAGTTATCAACTATCAAAGTGAGACAAGCATTGGCAATTTTGATGATTGCAAGTAGACCAAGTAAAGTAAAGGAAAATAGTGTCTAACAAAAAATTCATAAAACTTCGCCGTTGCGGGACAAATATCTCTACAAACACAGGAAGACAGCACATGCTACCACTACTTATTGCTGCATCTTATATATTCCACCAGTAATCATCAAACTGTATCACAAATTAATAACATAATTGAGCTATGTCTCAGAAGCGATAGGTTAACCAAATCTATTACGTAAAACTCAAACCAAGATAATTCATACGACGATAAGTGAGTGCACATCCCTCTCAAAGCTAAGCTATTTAACTATTTTTATTATTATTATTTCTAAGCCATCACAAAATTTACAACATTCTCAAAATTCTACCCAACCTTAACAAAATTACTGTATACCATTAGGTTACCTGTAGCAAAGCTGATCCTAAACAGGGAATTTCACAATCCTAATTCTAATTCTCTTTCTTTGAAAACCATTTTCCATAATAAATCACAATAAAAGAAAATTATAATCATTAATCACTCGCCTTTTTAAAGGGTCATTTTAATTTTTAAGCATATTCCCCCAGAAAAAAAAGATTTTTAGGGCAAACATGAAAAGATTTTTAAGCATATTTCATTAATTACATAAACGAAAAAATAGGATGATATATATAAAAAAAATACTTGTCATGAAATCGGTAAAGAAGCTGATGATGAAGAAGAAGAAGAAGATGTATATACCTGATGATAATGTTAATGGTGTTTAAACAACAAAACCCCGTTTCCAGAACGCGATGATGATTCAAGTTTCCAACACCCGATCAAAGATCTAAAAGAAACCCTTTTAGATAATCGCTGAATCAACAAAAACCTAGGCGATCAAACAAGAAAATTCCTCGAGTGGTTCTTGAATTAAGGAAGAATAAAACCCTAGAAAAGTTGGAAATGGGTTGGTAAGCGGGGTTTGAAATGACAGAATTGGAGAGAGAGAAATAGAGAGAGAAGTTGAAAATTTGAAAGTGGTTTCCAACATGAATTTATATACAGTATGAGGCTCCGAAAGTATAAAAAGTGGAGAAGTTGGGACAGGTCACTGAGGTCAGCTTGTTGTGCATTTTTTTTAACTCGTGACTACGGGAAAGACAAGAGAACAAATGTTTTTGGTTTATCGAATGAATTGTTGCTGTTTCTAAAATCCGGATGTATGTTGAGATAACAACACAAAACAGCTGTTGTTATCGTGGAGTTGTTTTCTGTTTTTCAAGATGATATATACATCTCATGAAACAGCGCACACTAAACAAACAAAATTAACCGGAAAATAACCGACTTAAATCTCAATGAAGAGATGCAACGTGGGATTTCACCAGTTGTGAATGTTTTACTCTTTGCGAGCAAAAAGAAATGAGCACTGCATTTGCGTTAGCTTCTTGTTTGATGAATGAAAAACCCAACCGAAGACCACTTTGGCTTTCAGTTTTTGACCACTACTATCAAATGGACATGTGAATACTAACATATGAACCCGTGAAACCAATGAAGATTAGCCTAGTTGGTCAGGGGCTGAATCCCTAAATTATAGGTTAGGCTTAATCCTATGATCTTTTAATCTAGCATCAAGATTGGTAGTCCACGTCAGCTAGGACAATATCCTAAATCACATGGTAGTTCTAATCTAGCATACTAGATGCGTTGAATTTGTTAGAGCATTGCTCGGTCGAACTCGCATGCGTTGCTATCTCAAGCATGTTTGTCAATGTTAGTTATCAAAACTATAAGTATTGATTTCTAGTCTATTATAGCTAAGTCTCAGACTATGATATAAAGTGTAATTGAGCTCAAGGACTTCATGGCGATTCATCATACAAGTAGAAGAACTACTCAAGGAACCGGTGGAACTTCTCGACAAAAAGGTATGTGAAGACTTGAACTTATCTATCACTCAAAAATCTATCTACTCTATCTCCTACTCTTTGAGACAAGAAGTCGTATGCTATATATATAGACTTTGATTATATACATTTGGTATTTCGAGCCGGGTATACCTCGCCTATCTATATCTCGAAATATGAGTTGGTAAGCTTTTCTCTTTAACCAAATTTATCTTTACCATGTGACGAAAGTCATGATATGTTTCAATCATCTTGAAAATTGCTTTGACGAGAAATGGTGTAACAACTACATAACGTCCTCTAAGAATGTTTCAATGATTGAAATGAGAGTTTAGATTACATAACCATTGGTGGACATAAGCATTGTTATGGAAACACATTTATGTATAAGTCTTATTCCTTGAACCAAAGTTTGCGAATTTTGTTGATCAAGAGAACCGGAAGAATGACGTCCCGAGAATTTCTGTTGGAGTTTGTAAACTCTGCCCGGTAACTTAAGTCCGCGAACCTAGTCTGCGAACTTGAGAAGGTTATATATTTGAAGATGATTTTTGAACTTAAACTTAAAAAGACCAAGGAATGCAGTTTGCAAACCGTGTCTATAAAAGTTCATGAACCGATTCAAGTGAATCAAATAATCTTTGCTTCAATTCTTGTGTAGTACATGAGATTTCCTTGCAATTGAACAACTCTCTAACTAGTTCACTTGAAGTAATTTGAACTAGTTATGGTGAAAAAGAACATGGTTTATATGGAATGCTCATATGTCTAACCATTTGGTTAACTATTGTTGAACCAACAAGTGCATACGTTTGGGTACGGTAACAAACCTAGAAGCGTGCATTGTCAAGTGTGTATAACAAGCTAAGTTTTCGATCTAACGATTGAGAAATATTATCTTGAATCTAAATCAGGTTTTCATATAACGGTGGATATTGATTGCTTTGTTACCAAGGTAACTTAATTGCAAACCCTGATTTGAAAGACTATATAAAGGGAACTCTAGTATCTGTGAAAAAGTAATCCCCACACCTTACGTGTGATACTAGTTTGCGTACTAGAGTTGGTTCTCCTTTAACCTTTGGTTTTCTTCTTCTAAAACCAAGTTAACGACTTAAAGACTTCATTGGGATTGTGAAGCCAGACCGATACTACTTTTATCGTAGTTGGGTGATCTGATCTTGCATCTTATATCGTACGAGTACAATCAGATTGATTGGCTTGAGATTGATATCTCTGATAGGCAAGATATAAAAAGTAATCACAAACATCTTCTTCTCATTGTTGGTGATTCCGCAACATCTTGTTTCGCTACCATACGATTAATATTGTTTTGAGGTGGTTGAGAACTCTAGGATGTTCTTCGGAATATAAGACCGGATTATCAATTGGTTCCTGTTTACCTTGATTATTATCAAAAGACGGAACAAAACCTTTTAGGGTTTATCTTTGGGAGACAGATTGATCCTTTGATAAACTTGTCTGTGTGAGACAGATTTGTTTATTATAAATTCTTCGACTTTGGGTCGTAGCAACTCTTAGTTGTGGGTGAGATCAGCTAAGGGAATCAAGTGCGCAGTATCCTGCTGGGATCAGAGGCGTATGGAGTACAACTATACCTTGGATCAGTGGGAGACTAATTGTGGTTCAACTACAGTCCAGTCTGAAGTTAGATTGGAGTAGGCTAGTGTCTGTAGCGGCTTAATACAGTGTGTGTTCAATCTGGACTAGGTCCCGGGTTTTTTTCTGCATTTGCGGTTTCCTCGTTAACAAAATTTCTGGTGTCTGTGTTATTTCTATTTCCGCATTATATTTGGTTATATAATTGAAATAATACAGGTTGTGCGTTTGAATCAATCAATTGGAAATCCGACCTTTGGTTGTTGATTGATATTGATTGATCCTTGGATATTGGTCTTTGGTACCATCCAAGTTATTCCTTGTATTTGATTAGAACTCTCAGTTCTTGCTTGAGTAAATCAAATCAAGAAGAGATATAAACTCGTTGATATTCTTTTAATTGATTGAGTCTTGATGATTCTCTTAAAAGTATATTCGAGTTTGTCCATACAGATTGCTAAGAGAAATATTGGGTGGTGTTGTTAGACCCCCGCTTTTTCAATTGGTATCAGAGCAGGCAAACACGTTTAAGACCTTACAAGTCTGTGTTTGTAGCAATATGACTCTATGGACAAGTGTATTATCTCTGAAAAACGCGTCACCAGAAATAAAAGTTCTATCTCGTCTAACTCTATGAAAGAGAAGGGTTCTACAATCTCGAATATATATGAACCTTCTGTACAGACGAGGCAGACTAACACTGACATGTGTATTTCCGATTACCCTTCAAATGAGAGCCTCTCTATTAATAAACGGGATTCAGCTGAAGAGAGTGAATTGATTCTAAATCTTGTTAGAATCCAAGCTGATAGATTCAATCGGTTGAAGCATCATATCAATGTTCTATTTGGTGTAATAAGAGATTGCAAACCCAAAGGTAATACTGAAGTTTACTCTTCGTGTACATCTCTTGAAGCTATCCTTAGAAGAGATGCCTTGGAAATTGAACATCGCTTGAGTAAGCTCTCTATTCAAGGATTCTCAAAGCAATCTAATGTGCCAAGTACTTAGGACACAACTAAAGATGGTTCATGCTCAGAAGTAAAAACGGAAGCCCATTCTAGTAAAACGGATGTGCCTGAAGTCACCATCACTC
This sequence comes from Papaver somniferum, assembly GCF_003573695.1. Taxonomy (NCBI): domain Eukaryota; kingdom Viridiplantae; phylum Streptophyta; class Magnoliopsida; order Ranunculales; family Papaveraceae; genus Papaver; species Papaver somniferum. The sequence goes on from NC_039359.1 coordinate 94,994,455, forward strand.
AAGGATGTTGCACATCAAATGGAGGGAAGAAATCTTCTAAAGATGATATTAAGACTGTACTATCTAATCACTCTGATGATCAGAAAGTATGTCTTGTCTGTGAGACAAAGAGTTCTGTTAAACGAAAGGGGACCTCTAGGTTGAAGAAAAACTCCTTGGTTCAACTTCAACATACCTTAGATTTAATTCTTAAAGGTGTAACTGACATTCGTATGACTAAACCAATTGGTTTTCGTACCTACCCTGTGTATGTTACCAGGAAAGTCAATTCAATGAGTTCCTCGAACACTCAAGAACAAAACAGACGTCTTAATAAATATCATCTAAAGGAAGATCGAGTCATGGTCTCTGGAAATAACGCTGTCCCTGATGAAAAAGGAAGTTCAGAAGAAAGAAGAAAAGTTGATGAAATGAGAGATAATCTGAAAGAGATAATTGAAGGGTATAAAGAATTCGTTAACAGGTTGTCTCCTCAAACCAAAATTCTTCTGGTAAGAACTCAAATTGTGTCTCGTATTTTGATGACCATAAGTTTTATGATAATTTCTCACATAAAAAGGGATCCCTCTCTAGATTCAGGAGGAAAAAGAGACTTGACCATAAACACAAATCTCTTGATGAGCATGTATCTCATACTTGTGCTAATTAATCACAAGGTTTAAAGAGCTTACTCATAAAAATCCTCTTGAGTAAGATGTGTTAATAATTAGGTATACTTTTGGTTTTTACGTCTGTTAAGTTGAGCTATTTTCTTATCGTCCATAGATAAACTTTTGGTTGCAGACCTGTTTTACTTAAAGTTTTGGTTTTGCTCTAAGGAGTTGTTTCTCGCTTTTAGGAAGTTTTTTTTTTGGTCCTTGCTACAACTAATTTGAACTGCTTCCCTAATTGAGTTTACTAAGTTTTAATCTCGATTGTAGCAAAAGTTTTTTTTATGGGCCTTTCTTTTCTGGGTAATGTTGCACTCAAACGGGTATCCATGTTCTGGCACGAGTCAACTGTTTGTAAATCCTAAAAGTCTTCCTTTCCTAAGAAACCCTTAAATATCCGACCTATTGAGTTTCAAAAGTCACGGTCGCATACTCTAGGTTGGTTTTTGGGTTTCTTTAGAATGTCGTCTTCTTCCTCGTCTTGCTATGGTGGTTTTGCAAGGGGATTCCTTGACAAAGGTTTTGTTATTGAGTCCAAGAAGAAAAGAACCCTTGTAGATGAAGATCATCCTAACTCTTCATGTTATTTTTCCTACGTTCATGAGGATGCTGAAAAGGATGATATGATTTCTGCTGAAGTTGTTCATGACTCTTTTAAGTACTTTGAGGAAGCAAAACAAGAGCTCATTGTTACTCTGAAAAATCTTGATGCATTGAAAACTGAGTTGGAAAAGGTTACTGCTGACCTTGGTCTCATAAAGTCTTACATCAATGATCTTCACAAAGAGAATCATCTCTCTAATGCTGCAATGAATGCTGTTGATTACAAGCTCAGAGACCCGTTGTCTCATGAGGATTCTGAACCGTCCATATGATTTTAGTTCGTTTTCGGAATAACACTGGAGTCTGTTTTTCCTTTATCTTGTTTTATTTATGTTGCCTAGTATGTCTTCTTTTTGATTTAGCTGGAAGAATAACTAGTGCTTTGAATAACAATGATTGTGACTGCACATAGCTATTATTTTTTATCTTCATGTTCTTTTTTAGGTTTATTGGTTTAAATTCTAAAAACTATTTGGAAGATGATGTTTTTGCAGTATTACACCATGTTTGTTTACTCCTGACTCATCTGAGTCGTCTGGATCTGAATCATCTGGATCTGAGTGAAATCACCTGACTCATCTGGATCTGAGTCGATATGTTTGTTTTGAGTCAGATCTGACTCATCTGACTCGGAAATAAGTGAGTCAGTGGTTTGGTCCCATGAGTCAGGGTATTTTATTACCTGACTCAAATGAGTCCGAGTCAGGGGTTATGTCTGAGTCAGAGGTCGAGTCAGATCTGACTCAAAATGGAAAACAAACGGCCTGACTGCTGACTCGGTCCGAGTCAGGGGTTGACTCAGATTCAGACGCCGAGTCAGCTGCAAACAAACAAGTTCTTAATCTTTATGATTTGTTATATTGCAATTTGTTATGGGATATTTGTGTTTACGTCCGTGAACTATGTTTGTCCCATACTTTGTCAAAACTAAAGTCGTTCGTGATCAGTATTCACGTATTGATAAAAGAATGAATGGACTTTTGACAAATACAAAATTAAGCCTATATTGTCAAATATTTGATGGAAGATAGGTTAAAATCTTTTGTTTTCAAGGATTATGTCTATAAATATCGTTATGCAAATAGTGATGGAAAATAGAATGAATCCTTGTGTATTTCGCAATATTGATCATCCATGATCCATATTTTATGTATTACTGTGAGGCTCTGCAATGTATCTTATGTTGAGCACTATACAACCAAGTTGATTTTTTAGCTTAGTTGGTGTTCCGTGAGATATGTTATGTCGAGCATATTGAACTAAATTAATCATCTTGTTTGGTTATTTAGTTATTGCTCTGTAAGTTTTCTTATGTCGAGCAAAACAAATGATACTTAAATTGATTACTTTTGTGATTAGTTTGGTTGTGTATTCCAATTAGATTAATTATGGGTTCTCTTATAATTAATATAGTTGAGTATTTTCTTGTCTCCATAAATTCTCTTATGTTAAGCATAATCAATTGAATTGATCACTTTTTGTGTTTAATTTGATTGTGTATTCCGATTAAATTAATCATGGGTTTACTTGTGATTAATTTGATTGAGTTTTTGGAAATAGGAAATCATTCTCATGGTTTTTTGTGTCCAATAAAAATCCTTCTTTTCTTTCGAAATTAAGGTCGCTCTTGTTGTTCCTTCGGGAATGACATCAAATGGGGGAGAGTTCTTTTGAACTTGTGCTTAATAGTCATATCTTGAGGGGTGTGCTGCTGTGGAATTTTAAAGGGGTTATCTTGTATCTTTAAACTCCTTGATGAATCCATTTAGCTTCGGCTTTATGATTGCATCTAAATTAGTTGGTATGTATTTTTTTTCCTTTTGTCATGAAATGTCTCTCTCGGAAATTTCATTATGATCCCGTTCTTGTACCTTTGCCAATTTTATTGACAAAAAGGGGGAGAATTAATATGTAGTTACACAACAAATATATATGGTTTTCGGATCATTCTGTAAGGGGGAGTGGTTTCCATGTGAGATGGAGTATTGACTAAGGGGGAGTGATACATATCACCATAGTATTATTATTGAAGTTATGATACAATCGGACTTTGATGCTGTGTAATAATACTATGACACTCTATAACAATGATCAAGAACTATGTTTTCTCATTGTTATATCTACGGATCTTCAACAACGGTGATGCTAAACTTACAACCTTTGGGATCATTGGAGTACTTGGAAGTGACGAAGATTTCGAGGAATGTTGAAGATTAGACATGTGGAATAGGAGATACTAAAGTTTCTTTATCTTTTTTGTATTCCATATGTATTGATAGTTTTGTCACTAAAATTGACAAAGGGGGAGATTGTTAGAGCATTGCTCGGTCGAACTCGCATGTGTTTCTATCTCAAGCATGTTTGTCAATGTTAGTGATCAAAACTATAAGTCTTGATTTCTAGTCTATTATAGCTAAGTCTCGGACTAGGATAGAAAGTGTAGTTGAGCTCAAGGACTTCATGGAGATTCATCATACAAGTAGAAGAACTACTCAAGGAACTGGTGGAACTTCTCGACAAAAAGGTATGTGAAGACTTGAACTTATCTATCACTCAAAAGTCTATCTACTCTATCTCTTACTCTTTGAGACAAGAAGTCATATGTTATTGTTGATGGTGGTTTTTATCTTAGGGTTAAAATCGTAAAACCTTAGTCAAACAGTGACATCACTCTGAAAAGAAACAAAACTTGAGTAATAATATCTCCAGTAAGCGCATTTATTGAGCCCTTCAATACGTCTGTGAGAAATTTACCAGTGTACCTTTTTTTAATGCTAATTGGGGTTTCGACATGCCAAACCCTAATTCCCACGTCATTGTACCAAAGGCATGCCATGCCAGCCACATCTCCGCGCCAAAGCATGCAAACCATCCCAACCGCACCACTGTGCCAAAGACATGCCATGCCAGCCACATTTCCGCGCCAAAGCATGCCAACCATGCCAGCCGCACCACCGTTCCAAAGGCATGCCATGCCAGCCACATCTCCGCTCCAAATCCTGCCAACCATGCCAGCCGCACCACTGTGCCAAAGGCATGCCATGCCAGCCACATCTCCGCGCCAAAGCATGCCAACCATGCCAGCCGCACCACGGTGCCAAAGGCATGCCATGCCAGCCACATCTGCGCGCCAAAGCATGCCATCCATGCCAGCCGCACCACTGTGCCAAAGGCATGCCATGACAGCCACATCTCCGCGCCAAAGCATGCCAACCATGCCGGCCGCACCACTATCCCAAAGGCATGCCATGCCAGCCACATCTCCGCGCAAAAGCATGCCAACCATGCCATCCGCACCACTGTGCCAAAGGCATGCCGTGCCATTCACATCTCCGCGCCAAAGCATACCAACCATGCCAGCCGCACCACTGTTCCAAAGGCATGTCGTGCCAGCCACATCTCCGTGCCAAAGCATGCCAACCATGCCAGCCGCACCACCGTTCCAAAGGCATGCCATGCCGGTAACATCTCCGCGCCAAGGCATGCCAACCACGCCAGCCGCACCACTGTGCCAAAGCCATGCCGGCCCTAACACCATGTCGCTGGCTGCCAAACGGAGGGTTGCAACAATCAACGGCTACACTTCCTTCTGAGATGCAAATCTCAACCGTACATGTTCGCCACCTAACGCGTGGCAACTTCCGGCCCAAGGCCAAACATCACAATTTATGCCAAAACCCTAATTTAGGACGCGCCTAAAACATGCCAAAGCCATGCCGGCCCTACCACCATGTCGTTGGCTGCCAAACGGATGGTTGCAACAATCAACGGCTACCCTTCCTTCTGAGATGCAAATTTCAACCGTACAAGTTCACCACCTAAAGCGTGGCAACTTCCGTCCCAAGGCCAAACATCACGATTTATGCCAAAACCCTAATTTTGGCCGCGCCTAAAACATGCCAAAGCCATGCCGGCCCTACCACCATGCCGCTGGCTGCCAAACGGAAGGTTGTAACAATCAACGGCTACCCTTCCTTCTAAGATGCAAATCTCAACCGTACAAGTTCGCCACCTAACACGTGGAAACTTCCGACCCAAGGCCAAACATCACAATTTATGCCAAAACCCTAATTTTGGCCGCCCCCAAAACATGCCAAAGCCATGTCGGCCCTACCACCATGCCGCAGGCTGCCAAACAGAGGGTTGCAACAACCAACGGCTACCCTTCCTTCTGAGATGCAAATCTCAACCGTACAAGTTCGCCACCTAACGCGTGGCAACTTACGCCCCAAGGCCAAACATCACGGTTTATGCCAAAACCCTTAATTTTGGCCGCGCCTAAAACATGCCAAAGCCATGCTGACCCTACCACCATGCCGCTGGATGCCAAACGGAGGATTACAATAATCAACGGCTACCCTTCCTTCTGAGATATAAATCTCAACCGTACAAGTTCGCCACCTAACGCGTGGCAACTTCCGACCCATGGCCAAACATCACAGTTCATGCCAAAACCCTAATTTTGGCCGCCCCCAAAACATGCCAAAGCCATGTCGGCCCTACCACCATGCCGCTGGATGCCAAACGGAGGGTTGCAACAATCAACGACTACCCTTCCTTATGAGATGCAAATCTCATACGTACAAGTTCGCCACCTAACGCGCGGAAACTTCCGGCCCAAGGCCAAATATCACGGTTTATGCCAAAATCCTAATTTTGGCCACGCCTAAACCATGTCGGCCCTACCACCATGCCGCTGGATGCCAAACGGAAGATTGCAACAATCAACGGCTACCCTTCCTTCTGAGATGCAAATCTCAACCGTACAAGTTCGCCACCTAACGCGTTGCAACTTCCGACCCAAGGCCAAACATCACGGTTTATGCCAAAAGCCTAATTTTGGCCGCGCTTAAAACATGCCAAAGCCATGCCGGCCCTACCACCATGTCGCTGGCTGCCAAACGGAGGATTGCAACAATCAACGGCTACCCTTCCTTCTGAGATGCAAATCTCAACCGTACCAGTTCGCCACCTAATGCGTGGCAACTTCCGGCCAAAGGCCAAACATCCCCGTTTTATGCCAAAACCCTAATTTTGGTCGCGCCTAAAACATGCCAAAGCCATGCTAGCCCTACCACCATGCCGTTGGCTGCCAAACGGAGGGTTGAAACAATCAACGGTTACCCTTCCTTCTGAGATGTAAATATCAACCGTAAAAGTTCGCCACCTAACGCGTGGCAACTTCCGTCCCAAGACCAAACATCACGGTTTATGCCAAAACCCTAATTTTGGCCGAGCCTAAAACATGCCAAAGCCATGCCGGCCCTACCACCATGCCGATGACTGCCAAACGGAGGATTGCAATAATCAACGGATACCCTTCCTTCTGAGATGCAAATCTCAACCGTACAAGTTCGCCACCTAACGCGTGGCAACTTCCGTCCCAAGGCTAAACATCACAATTTATGCCAAAACCCCAATTTTGGCCGCGCCTAAAACATGCCAACGCCATGCCGGCCCTACCAACATGTCGGTGGCTGCCAAATGGAAGGTTGCAACAATCAACGACTACCCTTCCTTCTGAGATGCAAATATCAACCGTACAAGTTCGCCACCTAACACGTGGAAACTTCCGGCCCAAGGCCAAACATCAAGGTTTATGCCAAAACCCTAACTTTGGCCGCGCCTAAAACATGCGAAAGCCATGCCGGCCTTACCATCATGTCGCTGGCTGCCAAACGGAGGGTTGCAAAAATCAACGGCTACCCTTCTTTCAGAGATGCAAATCTCAACCGTACAAGTTCTCACCTAACGCGTGGAAACTTCCGGCCCAAGGCCAAACATCACGATTTATGCCCAAACCCTAATTTTGGCCGCGCCTAAAACATGCCAAAGCCATGCCGGCCCTACCAACATGTCGCTGGCTGCCAAATGGAGGGTTGCAACAATCAACGGTTACCCTTCCTTCTCATATGCAAATCTCAACCGTACAAGTTCGCCACCAAATGCGCGGCAACTTTCGGCCCAAGGCCAAACATCCCCGTTTTATGCCAAAACCCTAATTTTGGCCGCGCCTAAAACATGCCAAAGCCATGCCAGCCCTACCACCATGCCGCTGGCTGCCAAATGGAGGGTTGCAACAATCAAAGGTTACTTTTCGTTCTGAGATGTAAATCTCAACCGTAAAAGTTCACCACCTAACGCGTGGCAACTTCCGTCTCAAGGCCAAACATCACGGTTTATGCCAAAACCCTAATTTTGGCCGCGCCTAAAACATGCCAATGCCATGCCGGCCCTACCACCATGCCGCTGGCTGTCAAACGGAGGATTGCAACAATCAACGGATAACCTTCGTTCTGAGATGCAAATATCAACCGTACAAGTTCGCCACCTAACGCGTGGCAACTTCCGGCCCAAGGTCAAACATCACGTTTTATGCCCAAACCCTAATTTTGGCCGCGCCTAAAACATGCCAAAGCCATGCCGGCCCTACCACCATGTTGCTGGCTGCCAAACGGAGGGTTGCAACAATCAACGGTTACCCTTCCTTCTGAGATGTAAATCTCAACCGTAAAAGTTCGCCACCTAACGCGTGGCAACTTCCGTCCCAAGGACAAACATCACGGTTTATGCCAAAACCCTAATTTCCTAAAACATGCCAAAGCCATGCCGGCCCTACCACCATGCCGCTGGCTTCCAAACGGAGGATTACAACAATCAACGAATACCCTTCCTTCTGAGATGCAAATCTCAACCGTACAAGTTCGCCACCTAACGCGTGACAACTTCCGGCCCAAGGCCAGACATCACGTTTTATGCCCAAACCCTAATTTTGGCCGCGCCTAAAACATGCCAAAGCCATGCTGGCCCTACCAACATGTCGCTGGCTGCCAAATGGAGGGTTACAACAATCAACGGCTACCCTTCCTTCTGAGATTCAAATATCAACCGTACAAGTTCGCAACCTAACACGTAGAAACTTCCGGCCAAAGGCGAAACATCAAGGTTTATGCCAAAACCCTAATTTTGGTCGCGCCTAAAACATGCGAAAGCCATGCCGGCCCTACCACCATGCCGCTGCCTGCCAAACGGAGGGTTGCAACAATCAACGACTACCTTTCTTTCAAATATGCAAATCTCAACCGTACAAGTTCGCCACCTAACGCGTGGCAACTTCCGGCCCAAGGCCAAACATCACGTTTTATGCCCAAACCCTAATTTTGGCCGCGCCTAAAACATGCCAAATCCATGCCGGCCCTACCACCATGTCGTTGGCTTCCAAACGGAGGATTGCAACAATCAACGACTACCCTTCCTTCTGAGATGATAATCTCAACCGTAAAAGTCCGCCACCTAACGCGTGGCAACTTTCGGCCCAAGGCAAAACATCACGATTTATGCCAAAACCCTAATTTGGTCGCGCCTAAAACACGCCAAAGCCATGACGGCCCTACCAACATGTCGTTGGATGCCAAATGGAGGGTTGCAACTATCAACGGCTACCCTTCCTTCTGAGATGCAAATATCAACCGTACAAGTTTGCCACCTAACACGTGGAAACTTCCGTCCCAAGGCCAAACATCAAGGTTTATGCCAAAACCCTAATTTTGGCCGCGCCTAAAACATGCGAAAGCCATGCCGGCCCTACCACCATGCCGCTGGCTGCCAAACGGAGGGTTGCAACAATCAACGGCTACGCTTCTTTCAGAGATGCAAATCTTAACCGTACAAGTTCGCCACCTAACGCGTGGAAACTTCCGACCCAAGGCCAAACATCACGGTTTATGCCCAAACCCTAATTTTGGCCGCGCCCAAAACATGCCAAAGCCATGCCGGCCCTACCACCATGTCGCTGGCTGCAAAACGGAGGGTTGCAACAATTAACGGCTACCCTTCCTTCTGAGATAAAAATCTCAACCGTACAAGTGCACCACCTAACGCGTGGAAACTTCCGGCCCAAGGCCAAACATCACGATTTATGCTAAAACCCCAATTTTGGTCGCGCCTAAAACATGCCAAAGCCATTCCGGCCTTACCAACATGTCGCTGGCTGCCAAATGGAGGGTTGCAACAATCAACGACTACCCTTCCTTCTGAGATGCAAATATCAACCGTACAAGTTCGCCACCTAACACGTGGAAACTTACGGCCCAAGCCCAAACATCAAGGTTTATGCCAAAACCCTAATTTTAGTCGCGCCTAAAACATGCGAAAGCCATGCCGGCCCTACCACCATGCTGCTGGCTTCCAAACGGAGGGTTGCAACATTCAATGGCTACCCTTCTTTCAGAGATGCAAATCTCAACCGTACAAGTTCGCCACCTAACGCATGGCAACTTCCGGCCCAAGGCCAAACATCACGTTTTATGCCCAAACCCTAATTTTGGCCGCGCCTAAAACATGCCAAAGCCATTCCAGCCCTACCACCATGCCGTTGGCTGCCAAACGGAGGGTTGCAAAAATCAACGGTTACCCTTCCTTCTGAGATGTAAATCTCAACCGTAAAAGTTCGTCACCTAACGCGTGGCAACTTCCATCTCAAGGCCAAACATCACGGTTTATGCCAAAACCCTAATTTTGGCCGCGCCTAAAACATACCAAAGTCATGCCGGCCTTACCACCATGACGCTGGCTGCCAAACGGAGGATTGCAATAATTAACGGCTACCCTTCCTCCCGAGATGAAAATCTCAACCGTACAAGTGCGCCACCTAACGCGTGGCAACTTCCGGCCCAAGGACAAACATCACGATTTATGCCAAAACCCCAATTTTGGCCGCACCTAAAACATGCCAAAGCCATGCCGGCCCTAACAACATGTCGCTAGCTGCCAAATGGAGGGTTGCAACAATCAACGGCTACCCTTCCTTCTAAGATGCAAATATCAACCTTACAAGTTCGCCACCTAACACGTGGAAACTTCCGTCCCAAGGCCAAACATCAAGTTTTATGCCAAAACCCTAATTTTGGCCGCACCTAAAACATGCGAAAGCCATGCCGGACTTACCACCATGCCGCTGGCTGCCGAACGGAGGGTTACAACAATCAACGGCTACCCTTCTTTCAGAGATGCAAATCTCAACCGTACAAGTTCGCCACCTAACGCGTGGCAACTTCCGTCCCAAGGCCAAACATCACGGTTTATGCCAAAACCCTAATTTTGGCCGCGCTCAAAACATGCCAAAGCCATGCCGGCCCTACCACCATGTCGCTGGCTGCAAAATGGAGGATTGCAACAATCAACGGCTACCCTTCCTTCTGAGATGCAAATCTCAACCGTACAAGTTCGCCACCTAATGCGTGGAAACTTCCGGCCCAAGGCCAAACATCCCCATTTTATGCCAAAACCCTAATTTTGGCCGCCTAAAACATGCCAAAGCCATGCCAGCCCTACCACCATGCCGCTGGCTGCCAAACGGAGGGTTGCAACAATCAACGGTTACCCTTCCTTCTGAGATGTAAATCTCAACCGTAAAAGTTTGCCACCTAACGCGTGGCAACTTCCGTCCCAAGACCAAACATCACGGTTTATGCCAAAACCCTAATTTTGGCCGCGCCTAAAACATGCCAAAGCCATGCCGGCCCTACCACCATGTCGCTGGCTGTCAAACAGAGGATTGCAACAATCAACGGATACCATTCCTTCTGAGATGCAAATCTCAACCGTACAAGTTCGCCACCTAATGCGTGGCAACTTCCGGCCCAAGGCCAAACATCCCCATTTTATGCCAAAACCCTAATTTTGGCCGCGCCTAAAACATGCCAAAGCCATGCCAGCCCTACCACCATGCTGCTGGCTGCCAAATGGAGGGTTGCAACAATCAAAGGTTACCCTTCCTTCTGAGATGTAAATCTCAACCGTAAAAGTTCGCCACCTAACGCGTGGCAACTTCCGTCTCAAGGCCAAACATCACGGTTTATGCCAAAACCCTAATTTTGGCCGCGCCTAAAACATGCCAATGCCATGCCGGCCCTACCACCATGCCGCTGGCTGCCAAACGGAGGATTGAAACAATCAACGGATACCCTTCCTTCTGAGATGCAAATCTCAACCGTACAAGTTCGCCACCTAACGCGTGGCAACTTCCGTCCCAAGGTCAAACATCACGTTTTATGCCCAAACCCTAATTTTGGCCGCGCCTAAAACATGCTAAAGCCATGCCGGCCCTACCACCATGTCGCTGGCTGCCAAACGGAGGGTTGCAAAAATCAACGGCTACCCTTCCTTCTGAGATGAAAATCTAAACCGTACAATTGCGCTACCTAACGCGTGGAAACTTCCGGCCCGAGGCCAAACATCACGATTTATGCCAAAACCCCAATTTTGGCCGCGCCTAAAACATGCCAAAGCCATGCCGGCCCTACCAACATGTCGCTGGCTGCCAAATGGAGGGTTGAAACAATCAACGGCTACCCTTCCTTCTGAGATGCAAATATGAACCGTACAAGTTCGCCACTTAACACGTGGAAACTTCCGGCCCAAGGCCAAACATCAAGGTTTATGCTAAAACCCTAATTTTGGTCGCGCCTAAAACATGCGAAAGCCATGCAGGCCATACCACCATGCCGCTGGCTGACAAACGGAGGGTTGCAACAATCAACGACTACCCTTCTTTCAGAGATGCAAGTCTCAACCGTACAAGTTCGCCACCTAACGAGTGGCAACTTCCGGCCCAAGGCCAAACATCACGGTTTATGCCAAAACCCTAATTTTGGCCGCGCCTAAAACATGCCAAAGCCATGCTGGTCATGCCTCCACGCCGCTGGATGCCAAACGGAGGGTTGCAACAATCAACGGTTACCCTTTCTTCTAAGATGCAAATCTCGGCCCTACAAGTTCGCCACCTAACGCGTGGCAACTTTTGGCCCAATGCCAAATTCCACGGTCTATGCCAAAACCCTAATTTGGTCGCGCCTAAAATATGCCAAAGCCATGTCGGCCATGCAACCATGCCGCTGGCTGCCAAACGGAAGGTTGCAACAATCAATGGTTATCCTTCCTCCTGAGATGCATATCTCAGCCGTACAAACTTGCCACAAAACGACTTTTTGCAATCTCTTGGCTACGGTGCCAACTCTTGGCCACGGTACCAAAACCCTAATTTTGCCACGGTGACGAAGCCCTAATTTGGCCATGCCAAAGCCATGCCGACCAAGCCTCCACGCCGCTGGCTTCCAAACGGAAGGTTGCAACAATAAACGACTATTCTTCCTTCTGAGATGCAAATCTCAGCCGTACAAGCTCGCCACTAAACCAAACGACTTGTGGCAACCTTTGGCTACGCTGCCAACTGTTTGGCCACGGCACACACTTAGCTATGCCAATTCTTTGGTCACGGCACCAAACCCTAATAATCCACGCTAAGATCATGAGAAAGCCATGCTAGCACCGTGGCCATGCCACTGGCTACCAACGGAAGGTAACCACAATCAACGGCTAACCTTCCTCTCAAGATGCAAAATCTCGGCCGTCGAAGGTCACCACCGAACCGGCAAGCCTCTCAATCTTAACTTTCAAAACAATAGAAACATGCTACACGTTTTCCACGAAAACACTCGAGACATCAAAACATGTCACAAACTGGGGGATGCTCATCAGGGTATTGGTCTGGCGGTTTACAGCGTGCGGCGCACACTACGCCCGTTACAAGAAAGTTTCATAAGAGTGGGGCGGTTAGTAAATACAAGAAGTAATGGTGAAACGTTTCCTTCATTATGGAAACATTAATTCCAGGTGTTACCCGTTACTTCTTTCTTCTATTTAATCAACCGTTTCCACTTCTTACGAGGCCAGGGTATGTTTCGTTACGACTTGTATAAATAGGCTTCACCTATTTCCACCAAAGACAAGTTTTGGTCAGGAGAATATGACACTCAGAAATCACTTGTTAGCTTTCCCATCTGATAGATTTCCAATTTCTGATACGAGTTTTCAAACAACTACTCTTCCAGAATCAACTATTCTGGTCTCAACACTCTCTTCGCTTCCCTCCCTAAGACCAACCCTTCTCCTTCACTTTGTAACCAAAGCAAGTCTGGAACGGCCATTTCTTGGTTTAGGCCGGACTTGTACAAATTGATCTCTCGAATCAAAGTACTCCCTTGCAGTACATTTGTTTAGGGTTTAGACTCGTTTCTCACCCACACACACGAAATTACCGAAATCAGCAGAAATCGTTTTCACCCTCAAACAATTGGCGACCACAGTGGGAGATTAATCTCTCGGTTACAATGTCAATTTTCAATTCCTGATTTCATATTTCAAACGCAGGGATCTAAAGATGGTAGAAGCAAAAAATCCGCTCGGGAATCAATGGCTAAATTATCAGCTATCACACGACAAGGAGTGACTGGGGACTTCTGATGTGGTTTTTTATGTTGTTGTAAATAGTGGTAAAAGGTCGTCGTTCACTCAGACTTGTGAAGATTTGTTTTAGACTTAAATTAAAATAAAAACTCAAGATGAAGTTGTTATCAAGATTATAAAAAGCACCGTGACTCAGGATTCCACCATTGACCAATTAAGTAATTTAATGTAATCAATATTCATGCAATTCTTTGCGTTTAAAGTGATTCTAATATATTGCCTCTAGTAGATTTTTGAAGTAACAATTGTATACATCAAGCATGAAACATCAAAAGTCTTAAACTAAGCATGCTCCATCAAAACGGGTCACAATCATTCAATAAAAATCAATTTTCCAATATTAGTTCCATGCAAATAATTATAAAAGAAATTGCAAGAATTAATTAAAATAGAAATATACCAATTTTCATGGAACAATGGCTTCCTCTGTCGCCTCGGCTAAGGGGTTTAGCTCCTCATATTATTCACATACTCAAAATAGGTTTTCATAGCTCAAAAGGGTGAAAAACAAGAGAAAACTAGTTAAGCAGACAGTTTGCAACGGTGTATAAGCGTTACAAACAGCTGTTACAGAAACGATATATGAAAACTGTTGTAGAAGAAACGACTGTCTCTGGGAGTAGTATGTTCTTCGTGTTCTTCCCCTACACCAGCAGAAGTGAATGTCTGTAATTTCAAATTTGAGCTTTCTGTGGTTATCTAAGCTACCCCAAATTGTTCGTAACCCTTCTATGACCTATCTGAACTCCTTTTATACTGCTCAGAAACCTAAAAATTCCGATAAAAATTCTCTCTTTCTTTTCGTGCAAGTCACGGAAATAATCTTCTCTGCCGACTTGTTTACGCGTTTCTGAGCTTTCCAAATCATCCCAAACTCCCTATTAGGTAAGTAGCTATTTCCGGAAAGATTATCTCCGGTTTAATCTCCCTGAAACTTCAAAAATCAGGCCAGCAGAGACCCGTGTGTAACTTCACCTCTGTTTTGCTCCAACTCGAGTTCTAGCCCAATTCAATCCATTCCAGCGCTCATACCAAGCCTGTTATGCTAAATCACGTCCAGCCCAACAAATTCCCGCGATTGAATCTCCCTAAAACAGCCTAGAAATCCAACCCTAACTCTGGTATGCAAACTGGTTTTTTTCCCGCCAATTTTTTCTTTTGAACTTTGAGAAGAAAGTGGTCTCCCCCTATCCAGAGTGGGTGTGTGAATAGTAGATGCCCTGCAGGGATGCCCCTTAGTAATTAGGTTGCCCCTTATCCATGGTGAGTGTCTGAATAGCAAATGTCCTCCGGGGGTGCCCCGCACAACTTTTCGAGCCGATTTTTCCAAAAATGTTTATTGGCCAAAAATACCTACACACACATAAAACACCGTAATAAGTACAAAAATGAGCACTATCAATTATAGAATCGAGACAAATTAGACACAAAAAATGTGTTTATCAACTTCTCGCGATCACGGCGGCGCTTCCCACAAAACTCGGACTTGCACCCGGGAGATCCAGTTTCGTTAGGAGATCCAGTTTCGTTAGGAGATCCAAAAAACCGAGTAAGTCTTGTTAGGCAAAATACATGGTCTACTACTTCAAATCTTCACAGGGGTGATAAAAACCGATAGTCATATTGTTCCCATGTTTCATTTCATGCTTTCTACTGTCGCACAACATTCACAATTGCATGACTTTCCTGGGGTAGTCATGCTACTTATAGTCATAACCAAAACAACATTATTCTAAAAGTATTCCAAAAGAATAATCCAAAACCCTCATAGATAACGGTTATCTATCAATTCAAATCAAACCATAAAACTACGGCGGACATGCCAAACACTAGGGTTTGCACCAAGATGGAAGAACAAGCTAAAAGAGGAACACTGGAATACATACCTGGAGTATGCTTACCGTGTTGCTACTAGCTCCAAGACGAGGGAATAAAACTGATGATACGGGATAAATAAGATGGGTAACACCTTTTGTATGAATGATGTTTTTGGAGATCGAATGAAGGAAAGCTTCCTATTTTTGGTTACACATGGGAAGAGGAAACTGGGCCCGCTAGCAACGCTCCATGGCGCCAACAGGCCGTGGCCAAGCTAGCGCCAAGAGACAACCAACTCCACCTCCACGCTCCAGCCGGCACCATCTCCGCATCCTAGCCGGCGCCATATCCGCGTCCCCTCCACTCCTAGCCAACGCCAACAACTTGCGTCCTTCCAGCGCTAACAACTTGCATCTTTCCAGCGCCAACAGCTTGCATCCTTTCCAACGCTAACAGCTTGCATCTTTCCAGCGCCAGCAGCTTGCATCCTTCCAGCACTAACAACTTGCATATTTCCAGCGCTAACATCTTGCATCGTTCCAGCGCTAACAGCTTGCACCCTTCCAGCGACATCTTCTCCGCTCTACAACCAGCCAAAGCAGCGCCATCCTCACCCTTCGAAACAACGCCATGGCTCCAGCACTCCGTGATAAAAATCGCGCCATCTATGCACGATACACCCCGATCACCAGAACCAAAGCCGCTTCTACCACCCCAACGTTTCTTCAAGTATGACATCTCCAACCGTCACCAGAGCCGCTGCTACTCCACCATCAGGGCAAGAGACTGGAGGAGCTGGAAGAAGCCGACCTCCTTTTACCATTGTTGATTTGATGGAAAGACAAAAGGTTCTCGTAAGGCTCAGACATACGTGTCTATAACTCAGAAAGAGATACCTATTTCCTCAAGACATTCACGGAGCGGCCACCATAAGAGTCACGTCAACCCAAAAGGGATCTGACAAGGAATACTTTTAACATCGGCGCAGGCACTTCAGCAGGACGTGCGTTTATAGATGAAAAGGCTCGCGTTTCTCTTGAACGCCCAGTAGGAGGGAATCATCAATCCAATTTTATCGCACGTGAAGATCAGGAACGACTTCTCCAAAATCGAGACAAAGAAAATCCGCAACCCTCCTGAGTTCCTAGAGACCATCTTACTGTCAGGAGCCGCATGATTTCTGGGGACTTCGCCCACAAAATCGTGCAGTCTATGATGAAACATTTATATGAGATTCTATATTTCTCCAAGGCGCAACGTCAAGACATAGTTGCAACCCTCAACCACACTGCATCAGGAAAGCAGCTGTTTCTAGCCAAGGAAGCCATTCCCAAATCCCAACCTCTCTTGGAAAGCACAATTGATACATAGGACTGGGGACTCCTAAACACTATTTACTTGAAGGATGTCGAGTTTGAAATCCCGTTGACTGATGCGGCTCCGCTTCAACATTCACTCCAGCAACGGTGCCGCTTTAACGTTCGTTCCAGCAACCGCTCCGCTTCAACGTCCTCCAACAGTGGCTCCGTTTCAATGTTCGCTCCAGCACCCGCTCCGCTTCAGTGTTCTCTCCATAAGATGCTCCAGGATCCGAAGCCGAAGCTTCAGCGTTTTGCTCTGTAAGTTTCAACATCCTCTCCAATGGCCGAGGCCGCTGCAACGCCTCTTTCCTTGCCAAGGATCGTTCTGTAACCGCCACTCCTTCTTGCCAAGGGTCGTGCCACCACACTCCCTATGTCAAGGATCATGATCGCAGCCATCCAATTTTCATAGTCGTGGCCACCATTCGATCCACCCCACCAAAAATCGTGGTCATGGATAGTTTTCTCGCTTACGCATCCAGCCAATCCCTTTACTTTGATGGACGCCCATACAATCCCAGCCAACCTACTTTGTTCCCACGAAAATGTAGTCTCTTCTGATCACGTATGCTTCCACGAACTGTTGTCGCTCGTTTGTTGATACCATCCAGAGCTTCACCATAGCAACAATCACTACAAAGATGGAAACATATAAACCATACTTGGGGACTGGGGATCTACATGGAATCCCTTCACTTTCAAAGCTCAGAATACACGGTCAACCAAAAGCTCGTAGCCACGACAAGGTCATCTACTCTTCAAGGGTGTAGCGTAAGAATATCATCACCTCTCTGTCTAGAAGACGCATGTAACACTTTACGAGGCCGCGGTGGATCCCAAGCCTGCCCAGAGGAAATAACTTCAGAAACTAAAGAAAAATGCGACTGGGGACTGCTCATCTCAGTCCATCCCGGCGACCATCAAAGATTCATGAGATAACTCCAGAGATGCGGCTGAAACATTTTCTTGAAGAAACAGAGGGAGCCACGATAAACAACATAACTCTCTCATTTCTACCTCTCCGCTATCCAGAATATTTCGTCCATATGATATTCTGAGCATCCCAGCGTCACATCCAGAAGAGTACAATAAGCTTGTACCAAATCCCGTGGACGTGGGTTCAAGGCGACTCAATGAAAGTAAGCTACACATGGGTACTACCATCACGGGACGCTTTCACTCCCCTCATCTAGGTTATTTCTGATTTCAACATCATCATTGTCGAGGTTTTACGAGCCGCAGGAATTTCTCAACATGAAGCCATACATGTGCACCGAAGACTCCAAAAGCACGCCATAAAGATACAGTCACGTATTCGTCCATGCCATCAGATCTAACAAAAGTATAACTGGGGACTGCTCACCGCATCCCATTCCATATGAAAGTCCAAGATTCAGAAGACGGTTCGAAGGATGTCGCTTTGGAAGAAAGTCCTTGAAGACTTGATAGCAGCACTCGGCAACGGAACGTCTCCCAACTCATTTGTTTCATCCAGTGGCTCCGGAATATTTCGGCCATACAAGCATCCACAACATATCATCATCGCGATCAGAAGGTCCAGGCACTGAACGAAGTCGCGGATGGACCGACAACGCAACCACAATCCCCAGGATTGACCTTGAAATGATCGTTGCCGAGCATATATTCCATCCATCCGTCCCAAGAATGCGACGGAGTTTGGTAAATTTTGGAATTCACTGGAGAGACACTGCAGACGAAGGCGCGGATCCGGACGAGCAACAGAAAACAGAAGAAGCCGTCATCTTCCCACGGAACTAAAGCAAGTTGTAATCTTCCCGAAGCCAGTTGTTATCTTCCCTCAGAACTAAAGCAAGTTATCATCTTCCCGAATCCATTCGTCACCTTTCCACGAAACTAAAGCGAGTTGTCATCTTCCCGAAGCCAATCATCATCCTTCCATGGACTGAAGCCAGCAACCACCTCTACCACTCAACGTCCTAGCCAGCAGCACCACGAGCTGAATTTATGCAAAGCCGCCAACGCAAGAGTCACGGATTCTCTCTGCCTACCGAAAAATAACCCTTAGTATTGGCTAGCATCATCTTCTCTCATGCCAGCTACAACAGATTGAAAGAGAAACGCTGGAGTACATACCTGGAATATGCTTTCCCGCTATATTGTTGCCGCTCTACCGCTAACACCAGGGCGTGAGAACAAAAATACGAGATAAAAAGGAGAGCTAACCCCTTTTTATATAGGCGTGACACTTTTTGAATTCGAATAAGGAAAGGATTTCCTATTTGAGCTACGCATGAAAAGAGGCAACCGGGCCCGCAAAGGCAAGCTTCACAACGCCAACAATCCGCGCTACACCAAACTTCACAGTGCCAACAATCCGCGCCACACCAAGCTTCACAGTGCTAACAATCCGCGCCACACCAAACTTCACAGTGCCAACAATCCGCGCCACACCAAGCTTCACAGTACCAACAATTCATGCCACACCAAGACAACATCGTGCCAAGTCTGCGCCTACACCAAACCAGCGCCCATGCCAAGCCATCACTCCATGCCAGGTCCATACCAGCGCTCACGCCATGCAGATCCCAAGCCAATGCTCACATCATTCCAAGCCCAAGCCAGCAGCTCACGCACGCCAATTCTATGCCAATGTCATGCCAAGTAAATACTAACGGCTCCATTCCAAGCCGACCAATGCTAACGGCTCCATTCCAAGCCGACCAACGCTAGCGGTTCATTCCAGGCCAATACAACGCTAGCGGCTCCATTCCAAGCCGACCAACACCAGCGGATCATTCCAACCCAATACACTGCTAGCGGCCCCATTCCAAGCCGCACTATGCCAGCGGCTCACTTTGCGCCAACCAACGCAAGTGGATCCACTTCGAGCCGAATGCGGGCAGAGCCGTCAACACGAGAGTCGCAGGTTTTCCTTACCTCCGATAAAGGTTAGCCGTATCTTCCTGACTATCTTTTCATGACTTGCCGTTTCGATTTTGTCCTTGTCTGTCACCATTTATGCTTACCTCGCAAGTTCCGAGATAAACAGGGGACTTAATGTTGATGGTGGTTTTTAACTTAGAGTTAAAATCGTAAAACCTTAGTCAAACAGTGACGTCACTCTGAAAAGAAACAGAACGTGAGTAATAATATCTCCACTAAGCGCATTTATTGAGCCCTTCAATACGTCTGTGAGAAATTTACCAGGTTACCTTTTTTTAATGCTAATTGGGGTTTCGACATGCCAAACCCTTATTCCCACGTCACTGTACCAAAGGCATGTTGTTCCAGCCACATCTCCGCCAAAGCATGCCAACCATGCCAGCCTCACCACTGTGCCAAAGGAATGCCATGCCAGCCACATCTCTGCGCCAAAGCATGCCAGCCTCATCACTGTGCCAAAGGCATGCCATGCCAGCCACATCTCCGCGCCAAAGCATCCCAACGATACCAGCCGCACCACTGTGCCAAAGGCATGCCATGCCAGCCACATCTCCGCGCCAAAGCATGCCAACCATGCCAGCCGCATCACTGTGCCAAAGACATGCCATGCCATCCACATCTACGCGCCAAAGCATGCCAACCATGCCAACCGCACCACTGTGCCAAAGGCATGCCATGCCAGCCATATCTCCGCGCCAAAGCATGCCAACCATGCCAGTCGCACCACTATGCCAAAGGCATGCCATGCCAGCCACATCTCCGCGCCAAAGCATGCCAACCATGCCAGCCGCATTACTAGGCCAAAGGCATGCCGTGCCAGCCACATCTCCTCGCCAAAGCATGCCAACCATGCCAGCCGCACCACCGTGCCAAAGGCATGCCATGCCGGCCACATCTCCACGCCAAGGCATGCCAACCATGACAGCCGCACCACTGTGCCAAAGCCATGCCGGCCCTACCACCATGTCGTTGGCTGCCAAACGGAGAGTTGCAACAATCAACGACTACCCTTCCTTCTGACATGCAAATCTCAACCATACAAGTTCTCCACCTAACGTGTGGAAAATTCCGACCCAAGGCCAAACATCACGTTTTATGCCAAAACCTTAATTTTGGCCGCGCCTAAAACATGCCAAATCCATGCCGGCCCTACCACCATGCCGCTAGCTGCCAAACGGAGGGTTACAACAATCAATGGCTACCCTTCCTTCTAAGATGCAAATTTCAACCGTAACTTTCGGCCCAAGGCCAAACATCACGGTTTATGAAAAAACCCTAATTTTGGTCGCGCATAAAACATGCCAAAGCGATACCAGCCCTACCACCATACCGCTGGCTGCCAAACAGAGGGTTGCAACAATCAACGGCTACCCTTCCTTCTGAGATGAAAATCTCAACCGTACAAGTTCGCCACCTAACGCGCAGAAACTTCTGGCCCAAGGCCAAACATCACGGTTTATGCCAAAACCCTAATTTTGGCCGCGCATAGAACATGCCAAAGCCATGCCGGCCCTACCACCATGTCGATGGCTGCCAAACGGAGGGTTGCAACAATCAACGGCTACCCTTTCTTCTGAGATGCAAATCTCAACCGTACAAGTTCTCCACCTAACGCGTGACAACATCTGTCCCAAGGCCAAACATCACGGTTTATGCCAAAACCCTAATTTTGGTCGCGCCTAAAACATGCCAAAGCCATGCCGGCCATGCCTCCACGTCGCTGGCTGCCAAACAGAGGGTTGCAACAATCAACGACTACAATTCCTTCTGAGATGCAAATATCAACCGTACAAGTTCGTCACTTATCGCGTGGCAACTTCCGGCCCAAGGCCAAACATCACTGTTTATGCTAAAACCCTAATTTTGGCCGCGCCTAAAACATGTCGGCCATGCCTCCACGCCGATGGCTGCCAAACGGAGGGTTGCAACAATCAACGACTACCCTTCCTTCTTAGATGCAAATATCAGCCGTACAAGTTCGCCACCTAACGCGTGGCAACTTCTGACCCAATTCCAAATTCCATGGTCCATGCCAAAACCCTAATTTGGCCGCGCTTAAAACATGTCAAAGCCATGCCAGCCATGAAACCTTGCCGCTGGATGCCAAACAAAAGGGTGCAATAATCAACGGCTGTCCTTCCTCCTGAGATGCAGATCTCAGCCGTAAAAACTTTCCACCAAAAAACTTGTGGCAATCTTTTGGCTACGGTGCCAAAACCCTAATTTGGCCACGGTGCCAAAGCCCTAATTTGGCCACGCTAAAGCCATGCCGGCCATGCCTTCGCGCCGCTGGCTGCCAAACGGAAGGTTGCAACAATCAACGACTATCCTTCCTTCTGAGATACAAATCTCAGCCATATAAGCTCGCCACTACACCAAACGACTTCTGGCAACCTTTGGCTACGCTACCAACTCTTTGGTCACGGCACACACTTAGCTATGTCAATTCTTTGGTCACGACACCAAACCCTAATTATCCACGCCAAGAGCATGCGCAAGCCATGCCAACACCGTGTCCACGCCACTGGTTACCAACGGAAGGTAACCACAATCAACAGCTAACCTTCCTCTCAAGATGCAGAATCTCGGCCGTCTAAGGTCACCACCGAACCGGCAAGCCTCTCAATCTTAACTTGTCAAACAACAGCAACATGCTACACGTTTTCCACGAAAACACTCGAGACATCAAAACATGTCACAAACTGGGGGATGCTCATCAGGGTATTGTTCTGGCGGTTTACAACGTGCGGCGTACACTATGCCCGTTACAAGAAAGTGTCATAAGAGTGATGCAGTTAGTAAATACAAGGAGTAATGGTGAAACGTTTCCTTCATTATGGAAACATCAATTCTAGGCATTACCCGTTACCGCTTTCTTCCATTTACTCAATCATTTCCACTTCTTACGAGACCAGGGTACGTTTCGATGCGACTTGTATAAATAAGCTTCACCTATTTCCACCAAAGATAAGTTTTGTTTAGGAGAATACAACACTCAGAAATCACTTGTTAGCTTTCCCATCTAATAGCTTTCCACTTTCTGATACAAGTCGTCAAACAACTACTCTTCCAGAATTAACTATTCTGGTCTCAACATTCTCTTCGCTTCCCTCCCTAAGACCAACCCTTCAACTTCACTTTGTGACCGAAGCATGTCTGGAACGGCATTTCTTGGTTTAGGCCGGACTTGTACAGATTTATCTCTCGAATCAAAGTACTCCCTTGCAGTATATATTTTTAGGGTTTAGACTCGTTACTCACCCACACACACGAAATTACCGAAATCAGGAGAAACCGTTTTCACCCTCAAACAACTATATTTATAGGCTTTGAATATACACATTTGGTATTTCGAGCCGAGTATACCTCGCCTATCTATATCTCGAAATATGAGTTGGTAAGCTTTTCGCTTTAACCAAGTTTATCTTTACCATGTGACGAAAGTCATGATATGTTTCAATCATCTTGAAAATTTCTTTGACGAGAGATGGTGAAAAAACTGTAAAACGTCCTCTAAGAATGTTTCAATGATTGAAATGAGAGTTTAGGTTACATAACCAATGGTGGACATAAGCATTATTGTGGAAACACATTTATGTATAAGTCCTTTTCCTTGAACCAAAGTTTGCGAACTTTGTTGATCAAGAAACCAAAAGAATGGTGTGAGCCAAGTCCGCGAACTACTGAATTTCTCAAACCCGAGAATTTCTGTTGGAGTTGACAAACTACTTGCATGAAGCTAAGTTCGCGAACCGGCAAAGTTCTCATACCCGAGAATTTCTGCTGGAGTTTGTAAACTCTGCCCGGTAACTTAAGTCCGCGAACTAGTATGCGAACTTGAGAAGTTTATATATCTGAAGATGATTTCTGAACTTAAACTTAAAAACACTAAGGAATGCAGTTTGCAAACCGTGGCTATAAAAGTTCATGAACCGATTCAAGTGAATCAAATCATCTTTGCTTCAATTATTTCTTGTGTAGTACATGAGATTTCCTTGCAATTGAATAACTCTCTAACTAGTTCATTTGAAGTCATTTGAACTAGTTATGGTGAAGAAGAACATGGTTGATATGGAATGCTCATATGGCTAACCATTTGGTTAACTATTGTTGAACCAACAAGTGCATACGTTTGGGTACGGTAACAAACCTAGAAGCGTGCATTGTCAAGTATGTATAACAAGATAAGTTTTCGATCTAACGGTTGAGAAATATTAGCTTGAATGTAAATCAGGTTTTCATCAGATGGTGGATATTGATTGCTTTGTTACCAAAGTAACTTAATTGCAAACCCTGATTTGAAAGACTATATAAAGGGAACTCTAGTATCTGTGAAAAAGTAATCCCCACACCTTACGTGTGATACTAGTTTGCGTACTAGAGTTGGTTCTCCTTTAACCTTTGGTTTTCTTCTTCTAAAACCAGGTTAACGACTTAAAGACTTCATTGGGATTGTGAAGCCAGACCGATACTACTTTTATCGTAGTTGGGTGATCTGATCTTGCATCTTATATCGTACG
Organism: Papaver somniferum; assembly: GCF_003573695.1. Lineage (NCBI taxonomy): Eukaryota > Viridiplantae > Streptophyta > Magnoliopsida > Ranunculales > Papaveraceae > Papaver > Papaver somniferum. The sequence continues at coordinate 95,018,638 of NC_039359.1, forward strand.
AGTACAATCAGATTGATTGGCTTGAGATTGATATCTCTGATAGGCAAGATATAAAAAGTAATCACAAACATCTTCTTCTCATTGTTTGTGATTCCGCAACATCTTGTTTCGCTACCATACGATTAATATTGTTTTGAGGTGGTTGAGAACTCTAGGATGTTCTTCGGAATATAAGACCGGATTATGAATTGGTTCCTGTTTACCTTGATTATTATCAAAAGACGGAACAAAACCTTTTAGGGTTTATGTGTGGGAGACATATTGATACTTTGATAGACTTTCCGCATTATATTTGGTTATATAATTGAAATAATACAGGTTGTGCGTTTGAATCAATCAATTGGAAGTCCGACCTTTGGTTGTTGATTGATATCGATTGATCCTTTGATATTGGTCTTTGGTACCATCCAAGTTATTCCTTGTATTTTATTAGAATCACAGTTCTTGCTTTAGTAAACTCGTTGATATACTTTTAATTGATTGAGTCTTGCTGATTCTTTTAAAATTATATTCGAGTTTGTCCATACAGATTGTTAAGCGAAATATTGGGTGGTGTTGTTAGACCCCCTCCTTTTCAGAATCATTCAGTGAAAAGTAAATTTACGAAGTTGCGCTGAATAATTCAGCGAAAAGTAGATTTAGGTTTCGCTAAATGGTTCAGCGCAACCAATCTCAGCCGTCAGATCAAAAAATAAATCTAGATGCGCTGAACCATTCCGTGAAAAGGTGATTTTGACTGCGTTGAACTATTCAACGCAACCATCTCGCTACTAGTTCACACGCGAGTAATTGGTAGGAGAGTGAACTAGTGTTAACAAATATACAAATCTTTTTTTTTTAACTGAAACACTTTTTGGCTAATCTAGCAGTCAAATATATCCCATAGAACTTAGTCTCTAGGGTTCAATTCCTGCTGATGACTGATTTAAAAAAATGATAAAAAAAACAACGTGAATACCAAATGTGGAATGCACATGGCATGATCTGAACGAATTTATGTAGGATAGCAGTATAGTCCCAACGTAGTTTGCGTACCTGCGGAGTAGGAGATCTATCACTTACTCATTTTATCTCATCACGAGAAAAGCCTAGACCAACAACCAAAAACTAATCTAGTTGGTAGCCTAGGGGTGTGGCTACCATCGGATGGTTAGAGATAGCTGAGCATTTTAATCAGCACTAAATGCAACGGGAAAATGACCGAGCATGTGGATCTAGTGTCTCGGTATGGTCTGGATGGAGTAGATGAACATCCAACGAAGGTAAAAGATGTGCACAGACTACCCGACCTCAATAAACCCAGATACAATGAATAAGTCCTAGACCAAGATAAGGCTATAAGTAATCAACTTCATTTCAAGAGAAGTGACGTGTAATTACTGGAAGATAACTAAGATGGAGCTTATACATGTAACCAATACTAAGAGAAATAGTAAAATACTTGATTGCTAGTAGAAAATGTCTTGTAACCTCACTCATAAACTTTAATACAATCAAAGCTCATTATCTCGTGGATGTATGCGAAAGTCGAACCATGTAATCCTTTGTGTTGCTTGTTAACTTACATGCACTTACATTACTTATTTTACTTGCATATATATAACTGACTCGGATATTAGTATTAGCTCGTATTACGAACGCATATTTACTTCTTAGCATGATCTCAACTGAGGCATCAATACACGTAGTATCTGATTTCCAAGTTGATCTTATTATGTAGACTATTAGAAAACTAGCAGTTCCAGTTTGGCGCTAGAAATAATGACCTGCTTGCCTAAAAAGCTCTCTTTTTACATTATTTTTCGATATTTCATCACCTTTTTCTTTAAGATCTTCATACAAGAATCAGATATAAGATTAAGAAAGTTGGATCTCACATTCAAGTGAAGTTTTATCTCTTCTCAAAGAAGCTTTTTAGAGTTATAAATATCAAGAGGCTTAAAATATTATGGATCTACAAAGAATGGTTGGGAAAAAAATTAAAAACACATTTCGTAACTTGAAAAGGTTTTTTTTTTTTATCTTTACCAGCTTCAATGAGAATATCTCCTTTGGATCTGAGTATTTATGTCTTAGAGGACATCTAAGTGAAAAGTTAAGAAGAAAAGTTTTAATGGCATTTCCATACAAATTCTTCAAAACAACGTTGTTAGAGCACTGCTCGGTCGAACTCGCAAGCGTTGTTATCTCAAGCTTGTTTGTCAAGTTTAGTTGATCAAAAGTATATACTTGATTTCTAGTATAATTATAGATATGTCTCAGATTAAGGTAGAATGTGTGGTTGAGATTTAGACTTCACGGTGTTCACCAATTGAAGACGAAGATTACTGAGGAGCTTGGGGGACCTTCATCAACAAAAAGTATGTGGAGACTAAAACTTATCTATCACTCAGAAGTATATTATATTCTATCTTCTAATGAGACTAACTATATGGAATTTTACATTATACACATCTGATATTTCAAGCCGATTTTATCTCGATTATTTATCTCTCGAAATAGGTGTTGGAAGCTTTTTTCTTTAGCAATGTTCATCATATTCTTGACGAGTTTAGTTGGAAACAATTTATTTATTGGAAACTAAATAAAATGTCAAAAGATGATCATGTGAAAACTACTTTGAACATCTTATATGATTTGTGTGAGATAGTCATTTGATGTAAGCTTGGGAAGTTTCGTATTGATCATTTGATCACTTGAAAATTACTTGAATCTAATGGTCTGTATGAGACAACCATTGTCGTCTTCCAAGGATGTCTCAATGATTGAAATGAGAGTTTAGAACGATTACCCATGTCTGGATACAGCGTGGTATGCATACCTAGTATGCGAACTGTATTGTGATGATTAAGGTCCGGAACTCTTGTTTGCATACCTAGTATGCAAACGTATTTACCTGAGAAGGTCCGGAACTGTTGTTTGTGTACCTATTATGCGAACGGGTTTACATGAGTTTGGTCCGAAATGGTTGTTCGCGAACTGGGTTTGTGAACGGCTTGACTAGGCCAAGGTCCGGAGCTGCTGTTCGCGTACCTGGTTGGAGAACACAGTGGTAAAATTATAGAATCGGTCATGTACTCATGAACTAAAACATTTATGATCTAAGGAATGCAATCCTTTCAAACCGTGGCTTAATGTTAATGAATTTATTCTTGTATAAGTACTTTGTGAAAAAGCGGGGGTCTAACAACACCACCCAATATTTCGCTTAGAAATTTGTATGGACAAACTCCGAAATACTTTCTAGAGAATCAACTAGACAGTCAGACTCAATCTAGGTAAAATTATCTCAAGTAGTTAATATCTCTCTCTTGTTTTGATTTACTCTAGCTAATAGAAATCAACGAGTCTTTAATCAAACACAATGAACAACTTGGGATGGTACCAAAGACCAGTATCCAAGGATCAATCAATATCAATCAACAACCAAAGGTCGGATTTCCAATTGATTGATTCACACAACCTGTATTATTTCAATTATAAAGATAAACATTATAATGCGGAAATAGAAATAACACAGACACCAGAAATTTTGTTAACGAGGAAACCGCAAATGTAGAAAAACCCCGGGACCTAGTCCATGTATTAAGCCGCTACAAATACTAGACTACTCCAAGCTTACTTCGGACTGGACTGTAGTTGAACCCCAATTAGTCTCCCACTGATCCAAGGTACAATTGTACTCCCTACGCCTCTGATCCCAGTAGGATACTGCGCACTTGATTCCCTTATCTAATCTCACCCACAACTAAGAGTTGCTACGACCCAAAATCGCAGGCTATGAAAATAAACAAATCTGTCTCACACAGATAAGTCTATCAAATGATCAATCTGTCTCCCACAGATAAACCCTAAAAGGTTTTGTTCCGTCTTTTGATAATAATCAAGGTGAATAGAAACCAATTGATAATCCGGTCTTATATTCCCGCAGAATAGCCTAGAGTTATCAATCACCTCACAACAATCTTAATCATATGGTAGCGAAACAAGATGTTGCGGAATCACAAACAATGAGACGAAGATGTTTGTGATTACTTTTTATATCTTGCCTATCAGAGATATCAATCTCAATCCAATCAATCTGATTGTACTCGTACGATAGAAGATGCAAGATCAAATCACACAACTATGATAAAAGTAGTATCGGTCTAGCTTCACAATACCAATGAAGTCTTTAAGTCGTTAACTTGGTTTGAGAAGAAGAAAACCAAAGGTTAAAGGAGAACCGACTCTAGTATGCAAACTAGTATCACACATGAGGTGTGGGGATTAGTTTTGCACAGATACTAGAGTCCCCCTTATATAATCTTTCAAATCAGGGTTTGCAATTAAGTTACCTTGGTAACAAAGAAATCAATATCCACCGTTAGACGAAAGCCTGATATGGATTCAAGCTAATATTTCTCAATTGTTAGATCGAAAACTTAGCTTGTTACACACACTTGACAATGCGCGCTTCTAGGTTTGTTAACCGTACCCAAACGTATGCACTTGTTGGTTCAACAATAGTTAACCAAAAGGTTAGCCATATGAGCATTTCATATCAACCACGTTCTTCTTCACCATAACTAGTTCAAATGACTTCAAATGAACTAGTTAGAGAGTTGTTCAATTGCAAGGAAATCTCATGTACTACACAAGACACAATTGAAGCAAAGATGATTTGATTCACTTGAATCGGTTCATGAACTTTTATAGCCACGGTTTGCAAACTGCATTCCTTAGTCTTTTTAAGTTTAAGTTAAGAAATCATCTTCAGATATATAACCTTCTCAAGTTCGCATACTAGGTTCGCGGACTTAAGTTACCGGGCAGAGTTTACAAACTCCAGCAAAAATTCTCGGGTATGATAAATTCGCCGGTTCACGGACTGAGTTTGTCAACTCCAACAGAAATTCTCGGGTTTGAGAACTTCGGCAGTTTGCGGACTTGGCACACGCCATTCTTCCGGTTCTCTTGATCAACAAAGTTCGAAAACTTTGGTTCAAGGAATATGACTTATACATAAATGTGTTTCCACAACAATGCTTATGTCCACCATTGGTTATGTAATCTAAACTCGCATTTCAATCATTGAAACATTCTTAGAGGACGTTATACAGTTGTTACACCATTTCTCGTCAAAGCAATTTTCAAGATGATTGAAACATATCATGACTTTCGTCACATGGTAAAGACAAACTTGGTTAAAGCGAAAAGATTACCAACTCATATTTCGAGATATAGATATGCGAAGTATACTCGGTTCGGAATACCAAATGTGTATAATCAAAGTCTATATATATAGCATACGACTTCTTGTACAAAAGAGTAGGATATATAGTATATATACTTTTGAGTGATAGATAAGTTCAAGTCTTCACATACCTTTTTGTCGAGAAGTTCCACCGGTTCCTTGAGTAGTTATTCTACTTGTAAGATGAATCACCATGAAGTCCTTGAGCTCAACTACACTTTCTATCCTAGTCCGAGACTTAGCTATAATAGACTAGAAATCAAGACTCATAGTTTTGATCACTAACATTGACAAACATACTTGAGATAGCGAGTTCGACCGATCAATGCTCTAACACTTTGTACGATTACGAATCAAACCGATTTCGATTCAATTTGTTCATATATATTTCTATGAGATAGTGAAAAATTGAAAAACTCTATTTGAAACACAATTAGATTCATTTGATCTTCATATTTGATCTAGAAGTGTTAGATGATTAAGGCCAAGACAAAAGTGTTCATATGGATAACCTCGGTTAACCATTATTGAGTCAACTCAATATACACGTTTAGGTATGGTAACCCATATCTAAATGAAATTATATTTCATTTGTTTTTAACAAGATAAGACCATCTAACAGTGAAGGTTGATGATAGACACATTTTTGTGTCCAATTTGTTCTCAATACTATATATTGTTGGCACTCGATTTTGTACTAATTTTGTTATTTTATGTTTTTGTATGTATTTTTTGGAAATAAATATTTTAAGAAAATTCGGCTCGAAAAGTTGATTTTGGCACCCGGAGGACACGCTCGGACTCCGAAGTTTGGATAAGGGGTAACCTAATTACTAAGGGGCACCCCCAGGTCACCCCCAAGGCATCTGCTATTCGCACCCCAGTCCAGGATAAGGGGCACCTTCTTCAACAATTCAAATTCTCAAAATTGGCGGGAAAAATGTTCACACACAGGAGAATTTTCGATCGAAGAAATGAAGTAGTGGTAGGTCGATTCAATGGCTGAATTTTGGTAGAAAGATGTGATTTAGCCTAAGGAAGATAGTTTGGGTGTCGAATTTGATCGGAATTGGCTGGAAATATCGATTTGATTCTCGAGCTCAAAACAGAGCTACACGGCCTGTACACGGTGTTGTGTGTGTTTTGGTTGTGCATGGAAGTGTTTTGGAGGAGTTGGATGACTTATGAGGCATGTATAAGGCTTACTAGAGCGTGCAGGATCAAAGTTTACGTGTGACAAAGTTATAATTGGAAATTATCGTTAACTAAGGGAAGCGAGCAATGACGGATTAAATGGAGAATATACGCAAGTAATGGTCGGATATTTTGGTCCTAAAACACTATAAATACAAGGCAAAATAGTTTGGAAGGGTTAGCAAGTCATTGGGAGAGAGTTAGAGCCGAGAGAATCGAAGGAAAGGGTCGACAGCAAGAAGAGTTCTGCTGCTGCTCAGCTAAGAACACGAAGAACAAAGACCAACCAGGAAAGTCGTAGAGGAGTGTCGCTGAACTGCGACAATTCCCTATTCCTTTCCCGTGATTTCACAACAGCGTCAACTGCACTTCTCATGTGCCGTTCTTTTCAGACGTTTCTTGTGTGTTGCAAAGGACGGTCATAAATTGATTTTCTTGTTATTTCATCATTTGTAATCAACTTGTGAGCATTAATAAAATCTTTTGAGATGTATTACACCATGATGAGCTAAACTTATTCTCTGGGGCGACGGAGGAAGCAATTCCACCAATAAAAAATTGGTAATTTCTATTTTTATTATTTATGCAATTAAATTTATTTAATTATTTGCCTTGAGTATATAGGATTTTTTCCAAAGATTTTTATTAAATAATTGTTATTTTGATTGATGGATTATGCTTGACTTAGAATTTTTGATATTCCATGCTTTTAACTTACAGTTATTATTTTAAAAAATCAGTTTTAACAATAATTAAAATTATTTTAAAGGAAAAATTTGCATAATAAATATTAGAAATATCAATTTAAATGGTAGAAAAGTGAAATCCTTAGCCCCAGTTTCTTCAAAAAATATTTCAATCACTTTGTTATTTTCTTTACAATTTAATTAAATCTAAAAAAAAAGTTACCTTCACAAGTTCGAAAGAACCTAGTTTTTACCACTATCTACAACAACATTTGAAAATACATCAGTTGATTGCTTTATTTTTAACCAGACTTAGCTTGAAATCTTAAATCAAGTTTTCATCTAACGGTGAATATTGAATGCTTTGTTACTAAGCTATCTTAGCTTTGATTGAATGCAACCCTGATTTGAAAGACTATATAAGGGAGAACTCTAGCAATGGAAAACCTAATCCGTACACTTCTATGTGTTCCTAGTTGCGTACTAGAGTCGATTCTCCTTTAACCTAGATTTTTCCAAAACCATTATAGATTAACGACTTGAAGACTTCATTGGGATTCGTGAAGCCAGATCCAGCTATTTTCTATATAGTTGCGTATTCTGATCTTACTTGTTCTATCATATTGAGTTTTATCTTCTCTAATATTTACTCGAGATTTATCTCTGATAGGTAAGACATAAAAAGTAATCACAACAGTTCTTCGTCTCAGACTCTTGTGATTCCGCAATAACTTTTCATATTAATCAATTGGATTATTCTGAGGTGACTAATATTTCTAGGCTGCTCTTCGGGAGTATAAGACTGGATTATTAGTTGGTTGGTAGGTTCGGAAACCTACAGTAAAATACTGCAAATGCAGTGTCTAACTAGTAGATAATGGCAAATACAGGTCGTTCCCACGAGGAGTGTGAAAATACTACTACTAACTAATACCAAAAATTAACAAATCAATAAGGTGATGTTTGACGATTTTTTGGATATTCGGGACAAAATGAAATAATAATAATTCTAACAATAAACAAATGGGAAAGGGTTGCTAAGGTTTTCGATTTCCACCCATTCAATCATATAAAACTCTACTAATTTCTATTTATTACTCAAGACAAATGTCGAACTCAATCTCATGTCTCGGAAGATGGTATGTTTAATTCTCAAAATATTAATAGATTCTCCGTTATAATCTCCTTCGCTTCATGGGTAGTAATTCTAAAGCATTATTCATCAATCCTAAAGCATATCACGTCAAGGGATTTAATCAAAGCACGAAATATCAATTGAAAAGCATAAATAATCAAGAAAATCACATAATCGATTAAATGCCAATCAATATGAAGAGAAATTACTAGTCAATAAATCACTATTAGAAATATCATCGAAGAGTTTATATAATCAAATTGCTTTCTATCTAAACCCTAACATGAATTAGACATGACTTTTTCAAAAGCCATAAACATATATATAACCAATAGCTAATCAAAAATGAAAATGGAGGACACAAACTTCAAACCCTAAACACAGCTCTGCAGCTGCGCCTCTGTCTCCTTCCTCCCCCTTTTTTGTTCTTTCTCTGTTCCGTTATATAGGTGCTGCTGCGAGTCCAAAATAAGACCTAGCAAATAATTGCTCAGGCCCAGTCCAAGTACCGAACTCAGTTCCCAAATCCAGGCCCTAAAGTTCGGCTACAGCTCCGAATTCATATCTATGTCCGTTCGGCCACAAGCACTAACCCCACACAAAATTAATCGATCGGCTAACCTTGGTTACTGCCGGTCTTTTCATTTCTTGTCCGAGCTCTCTCCCTATACAGAGACTATCAAGCTGCATCTCCACTTCCTTGAATTCCAGCACCTTCTTCCAACTCCGGCCATCTAGCCACCACCAATCACTGAACGCAATTCCACATCCAACTCCATCGATTCATCGCTCTTTTCTCCTTGTCAGCACTTCAAAATAGCACCAGCAACCACCATAAACAGCACCAATTCCTAATTTATCCCTGAATTGCATTTCAAATCCAACCAACTCCGACTGCAACCATCTCACCACCGTTGTTGCTGTTGTATGGTTGCGCTTTTCTTCTTGATACCAGCACAGATGCAACTCATTTCCTTGTGTTGTCGCTGCCATCTCAGCCAACTACCCTGTCCATCTCAGAACTGAGCTACATAACATAGCCAGCCGAACGGCATCAAAGAACCAATACTGAATCCATCTCCATCCGTTAGCCTGTAGCTCCATCGATCTCAACAACAAAATTGGGATAATACCCATCAGAACCAGCAACACCATCTTATTCAAAACCTTCTTACACTGCTTGATTTTTGAGACAATTTCTCAAACATATAATGCGCATTTAGCTCGAACCAGCAAGCCATTAAATTCTCCGAACAAGACCACCCACGACAATCATCCATCTGATGTAGTACTGCACCTTTCCATTAATACCAACCACGGTCTATTTCATTCTTCAATTCTTCATTGTTTCAGTCGAGCAACACAATTCAAAACAGCGAGACTAGAGTCCCAACTTTGCTGCTGCCAATTGCTCTTAATCGAACACCACGATGTCACAATAGGAATTTCAGACCCCAAATACGTTGATGTTGATACTTGATTTTGAGTAGGAGAACACAGACTACATCACTTGTTTCACCAGCTCCGAGTTCTGAAGAGAGAGTGCTAGAAATTCTCCTGTAAGACATAATATATGAGTGCGGCGATGGGCATGACAGGTGGAGTTGAAACTGCCCAGAGAAATACACGACTCTTTGACTCATCCGTGTTATGATTAAAGACTAGGCAGTAACCCGTGCTTCGCACCGGGTGAAAATAAATTCAGTCGTGATAGACACACCGAAATCGGTGCGCACCGAGAGGATCTGGTGGTTAAAAATGCTGCGTTCTCAGCATCTGTCAGGGGTGGGCAGGTGTGGGCCCCACCCCCTCTCACAGGATGCCCATCACGGTTTTCTTTTTTCGGTGTATATATCATTTTCCTTATTATGCTAACCGTGGCGAATATCCACCGGCATAAGCACAGGTTTGTGTTTTCTAGGGAATAACTCATGTCGCTTGATAGGAAATAATATATGAGAGTCTATATTTAGGAGATATGCACTTTAAGTTGTGAGAGTTATATTAGGAATTGAATGTCTTGAGAACCAAGTCTTGTGATTGTATAAATACCTTGAAGAATAAATGAAAAAGACACACCAAGATTATTATCAATGTAGTCTTTTAAGCTTCCGCGTTTATGCTCTCCTCTCTCTTGCTCGATCCTTAACATGGTATCAGAGCAAGGTGAGAGGGAGAGAGGAGAGGAAGAAGAGTTACATCTTTTTGTAAAGAGTTTGCAAAGTTGCGATAAGAAGGAAAAGACTGGAGAAAAAAAGAAAAAAAAAAGTTGCGCAGTATTTTATGGTTATCGTGAAAGTTTGAAGCCGAGAAGCCAGGTGAAGAAGGATATTTGATTTGAATTTATGATGAAAATAGAGTTTAGGCCAGATGAGATACTGTTGCCGAGAAGAAATTAAAAAGAAAAAAGAAAAAAATAAATAAACGCAAAGTTCTGATGATATTTGAGAAGAAGGGGTAAGGTCTTTTTGTTGTCGTAGCCCTAACCCTAATCTTATATCCAAGACTTGGTACCTGCCAAGCAGTTTTTCGTATGATTCAGAAAGATATAAAATTAAGAGTGGCTTGTTGCCTAGGGTTATGACTTAAGTTCGAAGCCAAGATGGATGGTCGTGATGTTCAGATGCATAAGTTAGAAGCAGCCATGGTTATTGAAACTGCTTGACAAGGATTAGGAGATCGGTCTTAAGCCAAGATCGAGAAGGAATTAGTACCATGAAGATGAGTTGATGCCGACTGGATCAGAATAGGTAAACATGAGGAAATGTGCAATTTGTTTCCCTAGTGAGGTTTGATCAAGCAAATCCGTGAATTGTTGTTGTCATTAATATGAGGATCAATAGGACAAGATGTTGAGCTGTTATTGGGCTCGAGAAAGTGAGAAGAACTCTAACGAGTGTTGTGGTGGACTTGAGGAAGACGTCTTTTGGGTCTGAATTTGGAAGTTCTAATTACAGAGAAGTTGAAGTTGATTGCGCACATTGGAATTCAATGACAACTAAAATCAGCAAGAAACGAAGGTAACAGAAGTGATTCCATCGTGTTACATTGAAGACGTGAAGAATGAGTATCCCGTAGTCTTATGCAACAGAGTATGTGTTGTGCCGATAATCTATGGGAGTCATAAAAAGGGAGAAGTCGAGGGACACCACGGCCGTAGCTTCGTTCCGTTGCTAGTTCTGGTTCTGAGAAGTATTTCCCGGTAAGGTTAAAACATGATAAATAAAGAATGTTGCTTCCGTCCCGGTGAGAAGACAAAATTCTTTTAAAAAAAAAATTTGTTAGGATTGAACCTGTTTTGTGGGAGTAATCTGTTGGCAATAGAAAAATTGTTTCGATCATATGAGGATAATTAGGAAGGAAAGCAAGAGAATGAAGAAAGCCTATGGGGCCGAGATTTAAAAGGACGTCCCTTCTGCCGTTATTGATCATGATGATCACAGTTGAGGACTGTGAGTTGCTGTTAGTGGAGTTGAAGGCAGCGAGAATGCTCGAGTTTTACAAGGACAGGGAATCAAGGCTGTTGCTGCCATTACTGGCTGTTGTGTATGATGGAGTTTGGATATTGTATATTGTTGATAGAGAAGAGAATGAAGGAGATACATCTCAGACTCGAGATTGTGAATGTTAAAGTGATGTTTCGAAGCCGAGAAACTGGTTGATGGTTCTAGTTTCTGTCTTGAAGGGTTCTTGACGGTACTAAGGACTGGTTGAGAGGATACTTGGGCTGGACTTGCTAGCCTTATGCGCGACCGATTAGCTGATAAGAAGAAACAAAAAACAGAGAGTTGTGATCATGAAGATAAAGCAACACGTGCGTGCTTGCAAAGAGAAGAAAAAAAAATTTGTGAAAGAAAGGGAAGCAATCACCAAGATGAGATAGAGAACAACGATAGTAGGTTAAAATCCTATGAGTTATCTAAAGAGTACAAGAAGTATTCTATTGAAAAGAAGGGACTGAAATGTCCTAAAACTACGAAGAGGACCGAAACGTCCCTACACTACGAAGATGGGACCGTAATGTCCTTAAACTATGAAAATGGGACCGAAATGTCCTAAAACTATGAAGAGGATCGAAACGTCCTTAAACTACGAAGATGGTATCATAATGTCCTTAAACTACGAAGATGGGACCGAAATGTCCATAAACTATGATGGAACCTGTATGTTCTAAAACTACCAATGGACTGCAATGTCCTTAAACTACGAATGGGACCGAAAACGTCCTTAAACTACGAAGGGGACCGAAATGTCCTCAAACTACGAAGATGGGACCGTAATGTACTTAAACTATGAAGGGGACCGAAATGTCCTTAAACTACGAAGATGGGACCGTAATGTCCTTAAACCACGAAGGGGACCGAAACGTCCTTAAACTACGATTGTGACCGCAACGTCCATACACTACGATTGGAAGATATTTTTCGCAAGAGCGTTAGGGAAAGTTCAATTTAAATTTATTTTTTCCAAGATGGGAATTCGTGATTTACATACTCCATCTTGAGGGAGGGTAATAGAAAATAATATATGAGAGTCTATATTTAGGAGATATGCACTTTAAGTTGTGAGAGTTATATTAGGAATTGAATGTCTTGAGAACCAAGTCTTGTGATTGTATAAATACCTTGAAGAATTAATGAGAAAGATACACCAATATTATTATCAATGTAGTCTTTTAAGCTTCCGCGTTTATGCTCTCCTCTCTCTTGCTTGATCCTTAACATCGTTGAATCCAAAATTTGTTTTCATTGCATTAATGAAGGAATTTAATGATTCCTAAACACTTGATCAACACAAATGTATAAAACCATTCATAAAAGCTTGTTATGAACACATTGACATCACGAAGAACTATGCCTCATCAATATTTCCATGTCATGTGCCATGGCTAGGTGATGGGCCAATACCCTAGCACTTAATTCAGAAATTACCAAAAAGTTGAGTAGAAAAAAATGATATGTAATCTATATTATAAGGGACAATGGTGTTTTTCCATATGGACGGTTATCTACATTTGGGATACATAAAGGACAACCAAGATTTAAGTTTTTCAATCTACATTTTTATCATATAAAGAAGGGTTGAGATGAGCCCTAGGTTTAAGATTTTCAATCTACATTTTTAGCATATAAATAGTGATCTAGATTGTGCCACATATTTAATAAGTTTTTGAATTTAGATTGCACCCTCTTAATGTCATTTATTTGGGAGTTACTTTTCCCATTTAATGTGAATCCATTTTTCTTTATTCTAAATTAACTTCCCTTTTAACTTAATCCCTTTCATAATCAAAATCTACATTTTTAGCATATAAAGAATGGTGGTGCCTCATGCCTAATTTTTTTGGCCATATATGCAATTCGATTTCTTTTTTTTTATATTCATTAATATTGTGTTTTGTGATCTAGATTTTTTTTCTTCGTTTGCAGTACAAGTATATTCAAATATGATTGTTCTTTATTCATTTTTACTCTTATATTAGGTTTCCTAATACCCATATCATTTAATCTTTTATTTTTTTACGTTGTCCAATTTAAATTTGACTTCTTCGGCCAAAATCAAGAAGATTTTCATGGAGTGAAAATAATTAACGAAGAAAGCCCTGGTTCCATTGTTATTGCCCTTAGAATTTTTAACTGTATTGCTACTTCTGCTAGAGAGTTTTTGCCTCTTATTTGGACTATGTCACGTACATGTTGGTATCAAATGGATTGGGGATTCCTGATTAATATTCTTTTTCTTGATATTATATGAACCTTGAAATTACATCTCTTCATAGGGTGCGTGCAGGCATATCTTAAATGTTTAAAGTTTTTGCTTTCTTTTTTTGGGAAATGTCAGACAAAAATACATTTACGAGAACAACCATTTTGGTTTTTGGTTACTGTTATGGCGCAGATCGTTAGAAGCCTTCGCATTAGATTTATAGAGCATTATTGTCTAGGAATCTGACAATAAGCAAAATTTTTACTAACACGAAATCTGAAGAGAAACCGTTTTTAAGATCCATACTTTCCCACCCTAGCTCATAAGACTCCAAGAGGATGTGATTGGTTTCGAATTATATTGGATGAAACAAACTGCATTAGAACATGAAGAACCATTGATTGATCAGCTTATGCCTACTGATATCCGTATGAGGATTTGATTGGCACATCCTTCATGTAGTATTTTAAAATAGAATGATCATAGAGCACTCTCTCATGTGTTACTTCACAATCTTTGGTTGAAATTTGATGGAATCAATCAGATTTTCACGTATCGCTTGCAAAATTTATGATTAATGAAAGTTTATTGAAAATTTCCATACACCAAGAACATAAAAGAAGACCAAAAAATATCCTGGAAATAAATTACCTCTCTCTATCTAGGTTGACCGCCAACGGGATAGGAATTTAAAAATGCTACCATAATTGGAACACGTTTTAGGTTTAATAGCCGTTCATTACCAATAGAAACTAACATACTGCACTAATTCTCTTTGAAGGTTACACTGATAAACCCAGATGGAAAAACTAATAGAATTATTCAAGCAATGGCAAAGGGAGCCTAAAATCGAATGACGGGAAAAGATTAGCAACCGCGGGATTTCTTTACTGGGAGACACAGATGTAGTTGAGCTTTCTGGGTTAACGTATACGAAGTGGCCCTCTAATCGAATTAATAATAATATTGTTGGAGATTCACTTTAATTTTAAGTAGGAATACTAAAAAAATTACAGTAAATCAAAGTAATTGAACTGCATATTCACAGACATCATTGAATGATTGAAATGGATAGAAAAACGGTAAGTGATAATTTGGTGGTGTAGCAATAGGACCATCACATTCGACAACTTCAGAAACATAAAAACATTGGTGGACAAAGGTTTCATTGTTGATAGATCGACCATCAGGTCCATCACACTAACAACTAATGTTATAAAGTAATATACATGATACAAATTCATAGTCTTGCGAAATCGTCACAATAACGATGTCTTATTCCACATTGAACTCCTAAGGAGTATGATCTACAATAATATAACTAATCGAACAAGTGAAGCAAACACTCCGAACCAAATCCCGTGCCGTTACGGAACGAGTCATAACCGGCCCGTCCATTGTTTTTACCAATGGACGGTTATCTACACTTTAGCCATATAAAGAAGGGTCAAGATTGATCAGCCAATATGTGTTGTGGATGCCGACGGTACCAAGATAATGACCAAGATTAACGCCTATTTATTCTGTTTCACCTGTTCATACGCTACCAAGATAATTACCAAAATAAATGATACCATACCCATTAACAACGCTATTATTTGAGTTTAGTAATCTCTGTAACTGTTCAACCAGAGAAACCTCAAAAAAAAAGTGCACAGGTTCTCAGTGCTTATTAACCCGTGCCATACTCATCTCCTTTTTCTCTATCAATATTTGATTCATGTAAGTTTTGCTGACTTTGGTGTTATTCCAGAAGCTTTTTTATTTGATTTATTTTGATTTTGTTACTTTACATGAACATTTTTCTATGATTGATTTTGTTGTTGCCAATCACCATCTGTCTCAGGTAAATATCAATTGGGTTCCATGACTTGAAGTGGTTGTCATTCATATAAATTTTGATTATTTCTTTCACCCAATTCTCAACTAAATCAAAATTAATTTGTTCTCCTCTTGATTTTGGGGTTAGGGTTGTTACTTTTTCACTCATATTATGTTACTGTTGGTTATCGAATGGTGGTTTAGTTTTAGTTGAGTTTGGATGTATTTTCCAAACTTGATTTCATTCTCCTCTTGATTAACATATGTTCTCTCAGTTTTGGAAAAGAGTGACTTAAAAGAATTTCTGCAGCAGAATCTCATAAATATTTATATCCGAGTTAATTACCTAAATAATGTACACCAAGATTTGATTGTGTATGAGAGTGTGTTGGTGTTGGATCTTGGATGCCACCCTTGGAAGAACATCGATAGAATGGGGTATATTTTGAATCTTGAACTATTTATTACGGGGTTTCTAAAATTTGGTTTTTTGTTCTTGCTATTGAATGATTGCATTTCAGAGATTATTAAAGTGACGTTGTTCATAGGTGTTCTG
Organism: Papaver somniferum; assembly: GCF_003573695.1. NCBI lineage: Eukaryota > Viridiplantae > Streptophyta > Magnoliopsida > Ranunculales > Papaveraceae > Papaver > Papaver somniferum. Next base: position 95,034,972 of record NC_039359.1, read on the forward strand.
TTTTAGTCCTGAAATTTGAATTCTCAATTTTGTTTATTGCTTTATGTCTTTTAAACCTGCCCACTAAATAAGATCCTTATGATCAATTAACTTCGATTAAACAAAGATGTCAACAATCTATTTTGTACAAAAATTTGATCTTTTAATGTAATTGGGTTTGTTAGGGGAATGATAGACTTTAAATTGAGTTGAAATGAAATAATGGATATATGACTATTTGCAGAGTTAACCTGATACCAGAACCTTGGCATCAATATACCAAGATGAGCTCAAATTTCTTTAGGTTGATGGGAATGAGGATTACGTCAAACTAAATTGAATTGCGGTGTACAATGATTTGGGAATCAGCCGTTCTAATAGTATCCTTACCCTTGGGAAGGGAAAACAGGTCGAAAAGCCTCAAAGAAAGGTCTCAAATTTCTTGAAGTTCCATTCCATAAAACTTCTCTTACTAACCGTTGTTTTGAACTCTTTGACCGGTTAAAAGCAAACCAAATAGTAGTATTTTATAATTTGGCTATAAAGAACTAATAGATAGACGAAAAAAGAAATATCTCATAACTTGATAAGTACCAATAGTCTAAAACATAATATTTTATTAAGTTATCTCTAATCATCGTTTTTTCTTTTCTCTTTCTATGGCTAATTCATTTCCTTCATAATCTCCACAGGAGCTCAGGTGGTTCCAAGTGTCGTTGATTCGGGGACTCCCTCCTTGATTATCTAGAAATCGTGCTCGCGAACTGAATGATATTTAGGTTTAGTTGGTTTCCCTCACTAAAAACGGTTTATTTGATTTCAATGCACTCACTGTTTAGAAGGTGATAATCTGTTTTCAGTTCTGGGTAGGATGTGGGATTCCTTAATTCAATGCATGCTTACATGAATATGTATACGTGGTTAGACATATGTCATTTTAATCTTTAGCTAGAGTTCAATTATTATGTTCTATCTACCGAGAACTACATTTTGACTCAACTTAGATGAGTGGTGGTAAACCGTTACTTTGGAATACATGTGGGTTGGTTACTAAGTATTCATTTTTGAGGAATACCTAGTGATGTCGACATTCATTGTTTTGACTGCCTTTCTGTGCGTGATGCAGTACTTTTCCATGACATCTCAAAACCGCTGAAATTATCCCATGAAAATCCCAGTCCTCACTCCTCAATCACAAGGCAATCAACCAGATTTATAAAATCGATGAAGCTAAATCATTGCATGTGTGAGTATGGTTCACCTGTAAGTGGCACGAGGTTGATTTTAAGGGTACTTGGAAGGTTTCCAGTTTGGATGTGTTGTTGGTTGACGAAAAGTTTAGATGTAAAGTTCAGTCTTGACACCAATAAGGTTAAGTGGGAATGTTACCTTTACCAGGTGCTGTGATCAAGACTTTGTTTGCACCTTCCTGTATATGTTCCTGCATCAACCCCGTCTACAAACACTCATGATTCTTCTACCACTATTTCCACCTCTGTATCCCTGCAAAGAAGGTATATATTAAACCCGATATTAATAATCCATATTAAATAAGCATGAATAAGTTCGAATTCAGTTATATATAATTGAATGTTGGTCATTTTTCTCATCCCCAGGGGAGGTCGAGGGGGTACGACTATACATTGCCTTGAAGAAATATCATCGTTAATTTATTACTATAATTGGTTTGACGTCCTCCTTGAAAATGGTAAGCGTTGAAACACACCTGAGAAGATTGCTTGGCACTTCCAGTATATTTTATGACAGTGACATCCAAGAGGGGTACTCTCCTACAGTGCCAAAGACCTCAAGATATTCCTTCCAATCTTTCTGAGCCAGTTGATTGCAACCTTCAACTTTGGTTTTGTTACTCCTCTCCTATAACCACTGCAACATGCACTAACCTAATTGTATATATAATCATCATAATCTTAAAACAATGCTTGCTTTCAAGAAATAATAATACCAAAACTTGGAACCTCCTAATATTTAAGAAAAGAGTATAAATGCTTTCAATTTGTAAAACTTAATATGTCAAAGATAGTACTTTCGAACTATGGCAAGTAATTTTATGGACACATTTTTTAAAAGAAAGAAAGAAAAAGAGACCAAATTAAGGATTATCCAATAACAACAACAAACAACAGCCTGAAACGGATCGATCAACAAACTATCGTTATCGTTACATTGTACATATCCAAGTGTCCACATTGATGGTCATTTGTCACTCATTAGTAGCTTACATCCTTATACAGCATGTTAATTAAGAAAAGAGGCCACATTAAGGATTGACCAACAACAACAGTGAACGACAGCACGTGCGGTTACGGCACAGGTCATATCCTAGTAGTGTATATGGAATAACAGAAAATGCATATAAACCTTTAAACTGTGCCGGAGTTTTCTTCAATTGTTCAACAGTAACATATTAATGCAAACTCATACTTCTCTGTCAGGGTGCACATGTTATCCAAACTCAATTTTAACACATTTCCAATATATTCCAGTAAGATATTCTTCGATTGTGTCCCTTTCTGATCCTCAACAAAATTCAATTCTCTTTCTGTCGGATAGGTCTTCATCCTCCTCACTGACGGACCCACAGCTGGGCTAACCCGGGCTTTAGCCCAGGTAGTCGTCACAGCCCAACTACTTAAAAATTGAAATGCTATATTGGGCCAAGGCTATTAGCCCAGGCTGAGAAAAAAATTAGAACTTCTTGGGTCCGTCCCTGATCCTCCTTAAAATAGTTCTTTACAAAAATTGTATTGTCACCATTTCCTTCCACATACGCTTGGAGCACATTTCTTAGCGCCACTGGCGTCATTGGCCCTTTGGATATCATCAACTTCACCATTTGCAATCTCCTCATCTATACCAATAATACCACCTACAACAACAACGAAAAAATTAATTTTTCAGTGGAATATTCACCAATATCATCCGAATCAACATTATTGTTGTGTTGATTGCGACCTCCAAAAACCCAGATGGTTAATCGCATTTCTCAAGACACATAAGTTAACACAAAGAAAACAAATTCTAAACAGAAATGACAGCTTGGGATTTTCATCTCTAAAGGGGTGATTAAGATTAAGAAATACAGATATACAAACATTGATCTAAAAAACGAATTCCACTTGAATATGTGGAGATGAGGTGAACTTACCATTTATTAAAGCATAACTTTTTCTTGTGTTGCAGCAGCCCCACTTAACATGTATAATCTAGATAGGGATAATGTCTTTCGTGGGCAATGCTCTGTCAAGTACTTACACTACAGCTGATAAACGTAGAAAGAATAAAACATGTCTCACCATGAATTAAACTAAATTCATGGGGCAGAAGGAGAGACGTAGAACGGAGATCAAGAGCATTGCTGATAGACACAATGAATTGAACTGAACAATGACCAAACTGAACTGTACATATGCATGGTCTCAATATGAAACTTTCCTTCTTGTTGAACTCTAATTATTCAACAGCTACGCCCATCTTCCAATCATGTATCTCAATATCCATATTGCAGTTACCTGCGACATAGTTTATTCAGTTTAATCTAAAAACGAAAATGCAATTGCATCAAGCAAAATGAACATCCAAGTGCATATTCAAAAACAAACAAATTAAGAACTACAGGGCACTACATACAAAGATGCTTTCTTACAGCAAAACAAAACTACAGTGCTATTCGAAAATCACAAAATAAAACAAAAAATTGATATGAAAAAAAAGAAGAGAAGATTGGTCTTTTTTTTCTTTTGACACCTAAGAGAAGATTAGTCACTTGAGTCTCAACCTTGGCATTATCACAAACAAATCGAGTGATTTTATTTTTTTTATGAATTTCTGCTTGCCTCTATTTTCAAATAGACCTCTATCTGAAATCAAAGTTTGAAAAATGAAAATAGTAAAGAAGGGACATGTACCTGCAATATATCGAATGCCGTAAGAAACACCATGCCTCCAATTTTGTAATTAGCAATTGTCCTAAACATATCAATTGAAAGAATTGAGAAAAACCCACATAAATATCAGTACAATGGAGTTAAAAAATCTCAATCAACACTAAATTTGAAGAAACCAAAACCAACCTGGGAGTTAACTAAGGATTCTGCTTGTGTATGAATTGATTCTGTCAGAAATTTTGAACAGTAAAATAAAAACTGGAAGTTGGCTTAGTTTTGGCCATGGATTTCTGTAGCGAGATGTCCAGACCTGCAATAAATGTATCAAAACTATGAATACACAAAACCGGTATGCTTTAACACCCAAATTTTAATCTCAACCATCTTATAAGAAAAATATTATACTTTTAAGCGAATGAACATATGCAGAATTCCAGAGGTTGTGATTTTATCATGAGCATTCCTTTAATTGGTTTCTTTTATGGTTGTTACTTGTTAGTTTGTTTAAGATAACATGGTGTTAAAAAGAAAATCACAAAATCAACCTCTGGAATTGAAAATCAGAAATTAAAATAAAAAGAAACAAAATAAAGAGAGATGAATAGTTACCTGAATCTTTGTCTCAAGGCTACCCATGTATCACAAACCAATGGAGTAAAATTACTGTGAATTTCTGCTTGGCATTTGTTCAAACAGTTATGTGTAAGGGTTGATCTTTTAAAAATAACTAAAAAATGAACGCAATACTAAGAGCGCTCTAAACATAAATCCCTTGCAAGTACCTTCAGTATATTAGATGTCGGAAGAAGAGCAATGCATCCAATTTAGGAATTAGCAATGGCACTAAACATATCAATTGAAAGACCTCAGAAAAACCCAATAACATATTAATACAATCAAATAGAAAATCTCGATGCAAACTAAATTTGAAGATACCAAACCTGGGTATGAAGTGAAAATTCTGCTTCCTGCATGAATTGATTCAATAATGAGATCTTGAACAGGAAACGGTGTTAGTTTTGACTGTGGGTTTCTTTTCTGTTCATGTGGGAAATGGTCAGAAAGTGGGGGTCAGTTTTGTTTGAAGTTCCGAAGTGGGTTAAAAAGTGGAGGTCTAGAAAAGTATTATGTTAGCTCTGTGGGCCTAGACTGAATGACAGAGCTGTATTTTGTAATACTCTCGTTGTTGTCCACGTCAATTTTTTGTGGGGTCAGAATAAAGAAGAATCAAGTATTTAGTTTTAATTATCATCTGGTTAGATAGATAGATGCCACGAATATATTGATTTGGCAACCCGTAATCACCTCCATTAAGCTTCCTTTTCATTTGGTGTCGTCAGTAACTTGAGTGGTGCTGATATATAAACATACCAGGCCAGCCACATTCGACCGTTTGCACTACAAATATTATTTAACTTCCAATTTAGCCATTTATTGTTCGAGCGATCGAATTCAGATGTACTTTCTACAAAAGCACTAAAATAATGTTATTAGTTAAAATATCGAGTCCTAACTAATGTAAATATGGGTATAAAATGTAGCACTTTCGTGCTTATCATTGGTTCATGTTCACCTTGATTTTATCAAAAGACGGAACAAAAATCGAATAAAGAATAAAATATATTTGGGAGACAGACTTATTTATAAGTCTTCGACTTTGGGTCGTACCAACTCTTAGTTGTGGGTGAGATCAGCAAAAAGAATCAAGTGCACAGAATCTGGCATGATTCTAGATGTGTAAGGAACGCGACTGTACCTTGATCGGTGTGAGACTTGGTTAAGGCTCAACTACATTCCAGTCCGAAGTTAACTTGTGGTAGGCTAGAGTCTGTAGCGGATTAATATAGTGTGGTGTTCAAATCTAGATTAGGTCCCGGGGTTTTTCTGCATTTACGGTTTCCTCGTTAACAAAATTTCTGGTGACCGTGTTGTTTGTTTTCCGCATTATATTTTTATATAATTGAAATATCACAGGTTGTGAGTAGTTCAATCAGTTGATAAATCCAACCTTATTTGTTGGATAGAACTTGATTGACACTTGGGCATTGGTCTTTGGTACCGTCCAAGATATTTCTCATATCAATCAGGCTCGCAGATTTCTATCTGTTTGACTTGATGATTGTATTGAGAAAGATATATACACTCTTTGATATAATTCTTGATTGAGTCTCATTTTTAAGTTGGTGCGCTCGGAATTACATTGGAGTTTAGTCCATACATATTGTCGAACGAATTATTGGGTGTGATTGTTATACCCCCGCTTTTTCAATTGGTATCAGAGCGGGTAAACACGTGAAGATTTCATAAGTCTGTGTTTGTAGCAATCTGACTCTATGGACAGAAGTGTTATCTCTATAAACGTATCGCCAGTCTTCGATGGCTCGAATTACTTATGGTGGAAAATTGTTATGCGTGCCTTATGTTGAAAGGTGATTTTAGTTTTGGTTCTACCCGTCCTAGTCTCACCAAGTGACCTCACTTTACTAGGATTGGTAAGAGAGAGAGAGAGTTTCCTTCTCATTGTACCTTGTCTTTCCTTATATAGACTTTCCCAAAAATCTCTCCTTTTATGACATCATAACACATGTCCTAAATCTCTTTAATTACTTCTAATGTCATTCTGTAATATAACCTTTTTCTTATCTCTTAATCCCCTCTTTGTCCCTCCTATCTTGTGGGTATTCTTCTCATTGGACTTGGGCTTAGTCCCCAAGTCATAGGCTTATCCCCCTATTAAGGGCACCCTATACCCGTTAAGGGATATTGTTTTTCAGGTATCAACATTAGTCCCCTGACTATTGGGTCAATTGTAAAATTACCCAGTAGTCAAGTTATTTTCGGTCACCTTTCTCTTTATTAATTCCACTACCACGAGCGACGCTTAACCTTCTTTTATCGTGCAAACTTTCCCTCTTCTCTTTAGTTTCTGCCGGTTACTATTCCCTCTGCATAACCGCCACGTTCAGGCTTTGTGGCTCCCTATATATATACTAGTTAGTTTGTTTTCCCCCTTATCTTTTTTCTCTTCTACCTTCCTTTTGAATACACACATACACTCGCCATGTCTAGTAGTTCCACCAATAGTAGTTCATATGAAGAATCTGACGAGTCTGAAGGATCCATGAGCAGGGGTTCTGAGGAGATCGAGTACTCGGGACAGGATGAAATTCTCTTACCTCCTCCGGCGGATGGCAAGTCATATACGATAGCGGAGTTTACTAGTGGGTCCACCCTAAAACGCGCGCTAAAGCTGAGGGAGTTCTGCGGAGGTAGTCACGTTTTTCCTCTTGATGATGTCTTGGTCCCTCGCCTTATAAACCCCCCAGTATTGTCTTACCCTTCTGCCCCCGGGTGGCTTATCCAACCCGAATCGGAGACTATGGATGCTTTTGCGTTTAAAACAGTGTCGCGGATGGCTATCTACCGTGGTGACTACGGTCTTCCTATCATCGATATTCGCTCCAAATCAAAGACTCATCTGGTATGGACACACTGGGAATCTTATATACGTTCCAGCCTAGTATTTATGAAGCTATAAATTCATCTCTCAAACGAGAAGTGAAAAAGAGTAGGCGCGACCTAACACGACTCTTTTATCGCTGGGCTCCTCCTGTTCATACCCTTCTCACGACGTGGGGGGAAGCAACCATTGTTCTAGAGGATGTAGTCACCCTTACAGGGTTGCCTATCCCTAGAAGTCATTCTTATGACAAGGCAGCTGTCTTCGGAGCGCTGGACGATGAGGATAAAGCGGTTTACACTTATTTGTTGAATAGTAAAGACGCTTCCCATCGTGAATTGGTGCGGAAGGATCAGGTTTCATCAAAACATGGTGATGAAAAGAATATTGCCGGCGTGAGAAAGAAAGAGGCATCGTCGTCCGCCACAGAGGGGAAGGCTAGATGGGTTAAGAAGAAGAAGACTCCTTCGGCGCGTCCAGCGGGTGAGCGACTGCTTGCTAGCTCTTTCCATTCTCATGAGGCGATCCATGGTGCGTCAGCTCCTTCAGTAGGTGCCGATCCTGAATGGGTTACCAAGAGCAACCACCGCGATTATTTCCCTCTTTAGATCAAGTATTGTGCTACGCGGTTAGTATATGGGAAAGTCCCCCCCCCCCCCAAACGAAAAGAGGAAAACCCTCGCGTGGAGTTGGACGCTTTCATTCTGTTTTGGCTCTGTCATGATGTATTTGAGTACAGTCCCCAAGATATCATCAAGGGTGAACTTGTTCCAATGGAGGTGTTGTTATCTCGCGGCGTTTCTTTCCCGCTTGCGCTGATGTTCTTAGGCAGTTTATATCGTCATCTAGATTTGTCCTGTCACGACCTTCAGACAGTAGGTTCAGCGCATAAGATCGAGACTTACATCCCATCCTCTTTAATGCAAGCATAGTCTTGGGAGCATGTTTCCCCATACGCGCTTGATCCTAATGCACTAGCGATTCACCGTGAAGAAGATGTCAGGCAGGATGATGGCTCGGTTAAGAGGGTTCCAGTTGTTTATGGTTACCCGCGGATGGCTCTTTGGCATCTCAAGGGGAAAATCCTCAAGGGTGATATTGCCAAGCATCTGGACGTGGCTAAAGACTTTGTACCATTTCCTTATCAAGATGGCCGGTCGGGTCCAGCGCATTATGACTTTGCTACGCCTTTCGACATAAAGCTAGACTAGATAAAGCTTTTGGAGGCGGCAGACTTTGATTCGGTGATGGCCGTGTTGCCTGGATTTCTCCCTGGTTTCTATGCTGAGAAGTTCATCGCCATGTCTTACAATCCCGAGCGCGCATCTTGGCAAGTTGGGTTTGACCAAGGGATTCCTCGTAGATTTCCTCCTTTGGGAAGTTCTGATATTGGGGATATCGTCGCTAGCTTCGATCGTTTTATCTTCAAGAGGCCGACGCATCTGTCTGACCGAGGGGTTAACTTTTTATTCAGGCAGCCTGTCCCTGAGAGCCTCTTAGCAGTTACTGAGGGAGCCCAAGAGTACCATGATTTCATACGTCGCCGGGCTTTGAATTTATTTTGCGCGAATTGTTTCCTCCCCGCGACCTGTCTATTCAAGACCTTCGAGTGCTTCATGCGTCTGGTCGGATTAAGCTTTATGATGCCATAGCTACTGCACATATTCTCGTTCCAGACACCAAAGGTCGTCCTTTGGATCCCTTAGTGACTTCTTGGGCTCCTCCTGAGGGTCATGAGCACATAAAGCCAAAGAAGGGGTTGAAGTTATTTTCCAATCGCAAGCCCCCACGGTTAGAGGTATCAAGACCGTCTGCTAATCCTCTGGAAACACAGGTATTTGTTATTTCCTTCGTTTTACATTCGTCAGTCATTTATTGTCACCCCTTTTCTTTTCGATGAAATGAGTAGCGGGGATTGCTTTCTTAGGAAGCTCCCCATTTCAATCGCGTGGGGTGGAAGCCCCCTTCTTATGTAATGGAAGAGTACTTCAACATGCCTGAAAGTGATTGGACTGAGAGGAGCCTTGCAAAGAGGCTAGGCGAGAGGCATCTAAGTTGTCTATTATACGCCCTTGTTCTTCTGATAACATATCATCCTTACAACCTCAGCAGGGTCGTCAGAGGAGCGCGTCGCAACCCCCTAAGAGCGTGAGTAACAGTCCAACTTCCTCGTTTGTAGACCAGTTGAGGGATCTGGGGGTTAGTCTTCGCAGAGGTTCTGGTTGGGTATCTCCGCGCCTTCAGGTATTATCAACTCATTCTCTTCGGGCTGAAACTGTCCGTGCTAGGGGCGAACCTCCGGTGTCCCCTAGTGTCGTTCTGCAATCAATGAGCCCGTCTGGGTCCAGCCGGTCAATTTTTGGTGGGTCCTCATCCCACGTGGCACCAACCGTTAATGATCCTCTGGGAAACCTCCTATTTAATATGTCTCTGAGTCGTCTTCTAGTTCTTCCGTGTCTCGTCCTAAGCCCGTTGATATCCTGCCCGATTTGTCGATCCCTGAGGTTAGTCCTATGTCTCTTTATACTCCCTTCTCTCCTTGTGTTTTTGTTCGTTTGTTTTCTAAAGTTTCATCACTAGTGCTAGGATATGGGTAAGAAGCATAAGGAGACTGTTAAGCCTGACATGGATGGCACGCGGCGCGTAGTCCCCAGTGGCGATGGGCCTGTTAAACGTGCTCGGACGGATGGTAGTGGTTCCTCTGTTCCTTTCGAGAAGCAGAATGATATTCCTGTTGCTGACATACCAGCTATCCCTGTTGTGCCAGAAAATTACGAGGACGTGCAGCTTCGTTTCCCTTTGGTAGTGAGTGCTTCCGAGGCTGAAGTAGTAGAACATGCCACTCACACCCTCGTTCACGACTTTTGGGTTCCAACCGTTTTTTCTACCACTTATAGAGATATTGTGGACTGTTGTGATGGTCACATGGCGAAGGCAGGTTTTTTGGACGTTCGCATTTTGTGCTATCAACTTACGCGTGTATGAGATGATCATGTTGACGCGGCGATAATGCGTGCCGGGAGACTTTCGTGCGGTCCGCAATCAACGTTCAGTTTCCAATAAAGTGATTAAAAGAGTTGTTGGCAAAGGTGAAGAGTCGGAATGACCCTCGTGACCGGCTTACGAGTCATATTTCTAGGCTAGAGGGGGAGCTGGAGAAGCGTTCTGAGGCGACTGATAGTAAGAAAGATATGTTGAATCTGTTTCTTGCTGATGTTGGGGTAGCTAATGATGAAGTGATAAGAGCCGAGACCGCGGAGGCAACGGTTCGTGCAGATCTTGAGGAGAAGCAACATGAGTTGGCTAAGCTTTAGCCTGCTTAAAGCGCTTCCTCTTTGTGTTGTCTTTCTCTTTTTCTTCCTTTGGTTATGTTGGGCCCTTGTTGTTCGAATGATGTGTTTTTTGTGTGTTTTTTTTTAATTGTGGGATATTGGTATGGTTTTTGATTAATCATTAACTTGTTGTTGGTATTTTTTCTTTATTCTTGGTTTCATGAAGCGACGATTATTCATAATTCTCTTCTTTTTGTTTTTGGAGAGGTATAGATGGGGTTGGGGGAGCGTTTAGTATGCATAAGGATGTTGGGCGTTGATGAAACGCGCCTACTTCCCCCTTTTTTTTATCAGGAGGAAGCGGTGGGATGAGTTAGCGTTGATAGAACGTGCCTACTCCCCCCTTTCTTTTTATCAAAGTAAGCGATGGGATGGGTGAGCGTTGATAGAACGCGCCTGCCCCCTCCTATTTTTCTTTTTATCAGGAGGAAGCGGTAGGATGGTTTGACGTTGATAGAATGCGCCTACTCCCCCCTTTATTTTTATCAGAAGGAAGCGTTGATGGAATGGGCCTACTCCCCCCTTTCTTTTTATCAGAAGGAAGCGGTGGGGTGGGTGGGCGTTGATGAAACGCGCCTACTCCCCCATTTCTTTTTATCAGGAGGAAGCGGTGGGATGAGTTAGCGTTGATAGAACGCGCCTACTCCCCCCCCCCCCCTTTTCTTTTTATCAGAAGCGGTGGGATGGGTGAGCGTTGATGGAACACGCCTACTTCCCCCTTTCTTTTTATCAGCCTATTGGGTGTCTTTGGCATTCCCATTGCCTTTTGTAGGTTTGTCAGCCGACCGGGTGCCTTTGATATTCCCGTAGAATTTTGTAGATTTTTCAACCAATTGGGCGCCTTTGGAATTCCCATGGCCTTTTGTAGATTTGTCAGTCGATCAGGCGCCTTTAGAATTCATGTGACCTTTTGTAGATTCGTCATCCTACTGGGTGCCTTTGGCATTCTCATGACCTTTTATAGATTTGTCGTCCATTTGGGCGCCTTTGGAATTCCCATGGATTTTTGTAGATTTGTCAGTCGACCAGGAGCCTTTGGAATTCCTGTGACCTTTTGTAGATTCGTCAACCGATCGAGCGTCTTTTGTAGAATTGTCAGTCAGTCAGGCGCCTATGGCGTCCCTGTAACCTTATATATTTGTCAGCCAACTTGGCGCCCTCGGTATTACCGTATCCTTTTGTAGATTTGTCAGTCAATCAAGAGCCTTTGGCATTCCCGTGACCTTTTGTGGATTTTTCAGTCAATCAGGCGCCTTTGGTATTCCCGTGACCTTTTGTGGATTTGTCAGTCAATCAGGCGCCTTTGGCATTCCTGTGACCTTTTGTAGATTTTTCAGTCGATCAGGCGCCTTTGGCGTTCCTGTGACCTTTTTTATTACATCGCACAAGAATTCCAAAAAGAGAATTTATTCTTACCGTAAAAAGGGGAAGATTGTTTACAGTTTGTAGTTTATCTTTCATACTCTCCACTCTTCCTCCTTTGCTTTAGTGACGAGGAAAGGGGTCGCGCTCAATCGCTTTCCTAGACGCCTCGAGCTCTCCAGAGGCGCGCTTTCGTTCGAATATGCTCCTTATGGAGAAACGTGCTTCTGTTGGATGTCCCAACCTCCGATGATAGTGACAATATTTGGTCGCGTTTTTGTCCATTTTGTTGACGTCTACCACTGTCGGGGACAGATGGATTTCCTTTTCCATAAACCACTGGTTCAATAGTTTGATTGCGTGTTCCCTGCTGCAGGGTAGGGGCGGTGATGGGTTTGAGTCTCGCCTAGTCCATCCGTTTCTTCCCTGGCTCCCGCTGAAAGCTTGGAATTGGTTTCTCTTCTCCTTGTTAGTGTTGGGTCTTATGTCGCGTGGTGCCTCAGATACGGTACTGACTGTGTGGCGCCAAACAGGGTCTATGGGCATCTCTTCTACACAATCGGCGACTCTCTCAGCTGCTTATTCTATCTCAACGAAGGTTTGGAATCTGAAATTGATCAAGCTCCCCTTGAAAGCGGGGATCATTCCTCGCACACAAATTTCGACGAGGGTTCCTTCATTGATGTCTTCGTGACAGTCTAGTGCCAAGTGCCGGAACTGTAAGATGTACTTTCCTATTTTTTCTCTCATCCGTTGTCCGCTCTTGCTCAAGTCTATTGCTGTGATTTTCCTCTTGGCTGAATATAATTTCCCAAGAAAGAGTGTAGACATGGTTGGCCACACTTTCCGCTTTTAAGTTATCATACCAGGTGAATTTTGTGCCTGTAAGTGATTTTGGGAATTACTTCAGGCACAATCTTCCATCGGAGGCTCTATCATTCACTGCTGATAGGAATCGGCTGAGATGCGTTCCCTTGTCCATCGTATGTCTTGAATTTTGGGGAAGTGTAGTCTCTGGGGTATTGTTATTCTTGGATGTTCGCCAGGTATGGACTACTTACATGGAAGTGGTTGTCTTGTTTTACCACATTATAATTCTGCTCCAAGTATTTGCCATCTCCTCCTGTAGCATCGCTGTTACCTTGTCGCTTTTATGTTCTTCGCCTTTTGTCGTTTCTTTGGGAGTGTTTTGTCCGGCTATTACTGCTTGTGCTATCCAATCTTCCAACTCATGCCTTCTCCGTGAGCACTCGTCTAGTTTCTTTTATATTTCTTGCAGGGCTGGTAACATGGGTTTTGGTAGCTGGGTCACTCGTGCGTTATTCCCTTGCGTTGCTGCTACCTCTTTGTTTCGGGATCCATGTCCCGCCAATTGTTTGATAGCGTCTTGTGCCATCGTTTCTTCTTCGCTGTCATCGTCCTCAATTGTCACCTAATCGAGGTTGATCGGCTTCTCAGTCGCTTGGTTTTCTATCGTGCCTGAGTTAGCGCCTTCCATATGTGTCATGGTGAGTTAGGCACGAGCCTCCGGGTGTGGATGCCAAATGTTGAAAGGTGATTTTAGTTTTGGTTCTACCCGTCCTAGTCTCACCAAGTGACCTCACTTTACTAGGAATGGTAAGAGAGAGAGTTTCCTTCCCATTGCACCTTGTCCTTACTTATATAGACTTTCCCAAAAGTCCCTCCTTTTATGACATCATGACACATGTCCTAAATCTCTTTATTTACTTCTAATGCCATTCCTTAATATAACATTTTTCTTGTCTCTTAATCCCCCCCTTTGTCCCTCCTATCTTATGGGTATTTTTCTCATTGGACTTGGGCTTAGTCCCCAAGTCCTAGGCTTATCCCCCCTATTAAGGGAAACCTATACCCGTTAAGAGATATTATTTTTCAGGTATCAACACCTTTTTTTTCAAGCGCATGATTTTGAATCATGGGTTTGTGTTGTTAATGGCTGTAATCTTCCATTAGTTACAGTAGACGGTGTAACTGTTGCAAAGGATATTAGTGAGTATGATCCTGTCGAGATTCTCGCTGCAAAGCCAAATTCTGACGAATTAAATGCTTCATCCATGCCATTACCCCAGATCTTCAGCACCATGTGCTTACATGCACTCGATCTAAAGATGCTTTGGATATCTTAGAAACCGTATTTGAAGGGAATACCTCTGAGAAAGAAGCTAGGCTTCAAAACCTAAATTATGATTGGTAAAACCTTCGTATGGATGATGAAGAGTCATTGGTGAGTTTAATCACGAAGTGTCTGAAATTGTTAATGCATCTTTTGCATTGGGTAAGACTATTCCTAAAAAGGACATTCTGATGAAAATTTTCAGATCACTACCAGCTAGATACGATTCTAAAATACATGCCATCGTTGAGGGAAATAACCTTGAAACACTTTCCAGAAATACATTTGTTGGAAAGTTAAAGATCTTTGATCATGAGCATTCATCCAAATCTGGAAAGGATATTTCTTTCAAAGCACAAAAGAACACTAAACTACTTGATAAAAGTAAAAGTGTTGGCAACTCTGTAAATAATCCTATTGAGACTGATCATCATATAAAGATCTTGATAACTCAGTTTCATTGATCACAAGACAGTTTAAAGATCTTCTTTTGAAGAGAAGTAAACGATTCACCAGAGATAAACCTAAATCATCAGTTAAACTCCATGATCGCGCCCCTCCTTAAAACAGAGATGTTGTCAACACTGATGATGAGGATATGCCACAGTGCTTCGAGTGTAAGGGTTTTGGTCATTTTGCCAATGAATGTCCAAATCGGAAAAAATACACTGGGAGCAAGGGTCTTGCTGCAACTCTTGATGAAACATCTGATCACTATGATTCAACTGAAGATGAAAGATCAAGTGTAGCATTCCTTGGCGAAAATATTAATTTTGATAACTGTAGCAATACTCACATCAACCTTGATATTTTTCCTGGAGAAATCTCATCGACCACATTGGAGGATGAATTGGATTTTTCTATGACTAATGAAAACTATACCTCACATGTTTCAGGTACTTCACTTTGTTTAGCAACATGTTCGGCTATGGTTCCTGAATCATCCTCCACTTTTATATGTTCTTATTGTACTATTAAGGGTCATGAACTCTCTAATTGTTTCAAGTACACACATAAAGTGAGATATGCCAATAAACTGCAAAGGAGAGATAATCGATGAGCTAACAAGCTCAAATTTGTTCTAAAGTCAAATTCATCTGAGGTATGTCTATTTAGTTCATCTCCTAAGAAGTTGATTTCTAAGGATAAAGTTAGATCTCTACTGAAGAAAACTATGTCCAAACGACCTATGAAAAGGAGTGTTGAAAATCCCGTGCAGGAACCATGTGGTGAACAGATTATTGTTCACCCCAACACAATATAATTGTGTTAAAAGTGCATCTTGTCTCATGTGCCCGTATTTCGAAAAGAAACAAGAGTTGTGGATAGTTGAGCTATAGGATCAGAAGCTATTCTAGGTTGTTTTTTTTCTCTTGAATTTCGTTTTTTGATTTTTTGGTTATTATTTTCATATCAACAAATAATGTTATTGAAAATATTTCTCAGTATTTGAGTATATATAAAAAAAGGGTCAAAATCAACATTCCTACCCTTTTTAGAGTTGTTTGTGTTGATCGTACGTGAACCCTGTTACTCTGTATATAGGTTCCATAACCCTACATTCTTTTCATTCTCTGAAACTCTTTTCATCAAAAGGTTGCTTGTGGAGCTATTGTTTTTGTGTGCTTTTTCACATACCCCATAATTTAATTTTATGGATATTCCAAGCATCATCTCTTCTGATGAAAAAGATGTTAATATGATTATCAAGCCATTAGTCATGACGGAAAAAGAAAAATCTCATTCCTCTACAACTTTGAAGAGAAAAAGGAAGAATATGAAGAAACCAAGGGCTAACACCTCAAATCTTCAGAAGTTTTATGTTGTTCTTGAAGAGTTGAAAGAAACAAGGACGGAGATTCAGTAAATAAAGGTTATTTTTCTAAGAACTCTTGAAATTCAGATGGCCCTGGTTCGGCAGCAGTCAAGAAGGTTTGTTGGAATTAACTCCTTTCTTCATGAACCTTATGTTCTAATATCTGTTGATGACAAGGAGTTCGGGGACGATAAATAATTTTTCAAGAATCTTAATGTCTATGAAACTTCTTATGAGAATTTATTCTTGTGTTTAAGAAGGATAACTAGGGTTTGGAATAGCATTATTTGTGATTACACAGATATTTCAACGATTTTCATCATGCAATGTTTTTAGATTTATTTATTTAAATTCTAAAGTTATTTTGAAGGTGAATTTTGCAGTATTTAATCTTTTTGATTTCATATATTGCAATTGCTTATGAGATATATGTGTTATGTTCATGAACTGTGCTTATCTCATATATGCTCAAAAGTTAAGTCTATTGTGTCATTATGCAAATATTGATGAAAGATAAAATGAAAATTTTGAAAATATTCTGCAGTATTGATCTTTCCCTGAATCAGTTTTATGCGAAAGTACTGTATGGCTCCGTAAGTTTTCTTATATTGAGCGTTTCCGATTAAATTAATCAATTAAGTCTTCTTGTGGTTAATTTATTCGAGTTTAGTGGATACAAATCCATGTGATTTGTTAATATCCAAAGAAATACTTATTTTCTTGTAAAAGTAAGGTCGCTCATGTTGTTCTCTTAGGAATGAATCAAATGGGGAAGAGTTCTTAATTGAACTTGGCTTAATTGCCATATATTTGTGGGGAGTGCAGCTATGGAATATTGTAGGAGTTATCTTGTATCTTTATAAACTCCTTGATGAATACACTGAGTTTCGACTATGTGAAATCATCGAAACAAATTTGATATGTTCTCTTTTAGTCATGAAGTATCTTTTTGAAAATTTCATTATGCCTCCTTCCTGCAACCCTAAACCACCTCCTGCAACCGTAAACCACCGCCTGCAACCCTAAACCTCGCCGTAAAACCACCTCCCTCCATACTCCCATCACCACCACCATCATCTCGATGGGTTAGGGTGGTGTTGGGGGTTTCTTTGTTTTGCTGTCAGTTTCTTCGGCTTTCCACGTTGGTTTCCATCTTGAGAACTTGTTTTCTTTCCCTTTTTCTTTGTTAGTTTTTCTCGATTGTATAATCCTTTTTATTATCCTTCTTCTTCTTGCACAATACTGGTTACTCCACGAGAATTGTCTGCTTCTTGCGCAATACTGGTGACTTGTCTGTACTGCAAGTGTTTGTTTTCTTGCATGAACGATGTCTACGGACAGGGGTGTAATTCCTTGTCCTTTCAAGGATTTTCATGGATGCCCAGATGGGGGGGCTGGGAGCAAGGGATCTGTATGTTTAATCCCTCATATGAAGAGATTACATCTCTGCAACACGGAGAGAAAGAATGCTCTTCAACAGGCCATCAGAAACGACCTTGATGTGTTTGTTGGTTTGGAAGAGACCCTGAGGACATTGAAACAGTGGATGTTTTTCGACTGCATGAGTATTCAGGCTTGAAGTAGGGCGTGCAAACACGGAGGCAATGATATTAGGCATGCGAAAGTTGATGGTGATGTAGTTGAAACGATTTTAGGGGTACCTCGGTCTGGTTCAATTCCAGTTCAGCTGGACAGTGATGTTGAGCTTAATGCTGAGACTGTAGACGCGGTTTTCCGAGATCCGATTCACGCTGTGAAGAGCATTCCAAGAGGGTGTAGGATGGCATTTTCTCATGCCCTGAAGGCAGCACTTTTGAAAGTTGCTGCATAACCTAATTTGGCTAGGAATTGGGTCTGATTGTTGTTGTTTCCTCGCTGTACGCTGCGAGTTTTCAATCCTAAGAGGAGGGCAGAATGCAAGTCTGGGAATCGTAAGGCGTTGCAACAGAAACATATACTTCGCGCACTAGCAATCTGGAGTGAAACCGGTGGAGTACAGCATCTTGTCAGTAAGGTTTTGCAAATAAAGCAAACTGTAGGGTTTAAGGGTAATGACAATACGGAGGCAGACAACAGGTTAAGCTCCAATGTCTTTACCTGTTTGCGCAAAGTTGCGGACGGGCTCTTCACAGCCGCAGTCAAAGCCATCGGCTCTTCGGGGGTAGCGCAAAATAACGAAGAGACAAGGAAGGCGCTTGAAGATAAACATCCGCTCATGCCTCCTCCACGGAAACCAACTTGACCTCTGCATGAGACACCTTTACTAGCTGAAGGAGGGAAAATTTTAAGTTGTATTAAGTCGTTCCCTAAGGAACTTCATTCGAAAAGGATGGTCTTCCGGCACAACATTTATTGGATGCTTTTTGTGGAGACGGTTCCACGGTAGCTGCTGATTTGGTCATGGCGATAACAAGGATAGTCAATTTGTGATTGGGTGGCAGATTCCCACTTAACCTTGCGGAGTTTATTGCTTCAGCACCCTTAACACCTCTCCTTATACCTGACAAAAGCATTTGTCCTATTGCTGTTGGTACAATTTGGCGTCGTCTGGTGTCCAAAATATCCATGAAGGGGTCGGTCAGGGCATGGCATCTTACTTACAAGATTTTAAGTTTGAAGTGGGTGTCTCCGCAGGTGCTGAGGCAATCCTACACGCTGTGAACAGGTATGTTAGTAAAAATCATGCAGATGCTAGCCTTACTATGTTGACGGTTGACTTCACCAATGCCTTTAATCTAGGTGACTGAACAGCCGTGCTTCTTGAGGTGCGTAATTTATGTCCATCTATATCGCCATGGGTCGAATACTTGTATGTCCAACCTGCAAGACTGTATGTGGGAGATTATTATATTTATTCGTCTACATGAGTGAAATAATGAGACCCTCTAGGGCCATTGTTATTTTCTTTGGTGCTTCATCGGCTTATAACAAAGATAAATGAACAGTGCATGTTATCCTTACGAGCTTGGTATCTTGATGATGGCACTATTATTGGTGACACTGCAGAAGTGGCGAAGGCACTTGCAGTTGTTCAGAAAGATGGGCCTGAGCTCGGACTTATTTTGAATATTCGGAAAACGGAAATTTTGTGGTCCTCTTGTGATGACCGGAGAGATGGGTTGTTTCCTGCTGTAATTTCAAGGACGGATAAGGGGATCAAATTATTGGGTGGTGTGGTCAGCCTTGATGTTGGGTTTGTGCAAGAACTTGCTATTCGAAGAGCAGAAAAGGCAGTGGACTTAATGCAGGTTTTATCCAAGCTCCATGATCCTCAGAGTGATTGCTACTATTACGTGCTTGTATGGGCATCTCCAAGCTGATCTTTGGGCTTCGTATTTGCTGCCCAGAATATACTACAGTTGTAGTAGATATCTTTGATAGAGGCTTGAGCGAGGTGGTGGAGGGTATTGTGGTTTGTGGAGGTCCTTTTTTTGGGGAACTCCAATGGAGGTTATCTACCCTGCTTATTAGATATGGAGGTCTTGGTTTATACAATGCTAAGGAGGCATCACAATATACTTTTATAGCATCGTAAGTACAATCCTGGGGCCTACAAGATCACATTTTAAGGAGCACTGGAGTAGAAGGCATGGATGACAATTTTCATAAGGCTTTGAAGAAACTACAAGTGACTTTTCCTGACTATGACTTTAGCAGATTCACCAGTAAGGACACCTCCCCCCTAAAGCACAAAGAAACCTGGCGAGTGCTCTTTTTGGTAAATTAGTTAAAGACATTGATAGAGTTTATGAGCTCTTGGATAGACAAAAAGCGGTCTTTGGTTGCCTGCAAGCAGCGCATGCCCAGGATTTTCTTCTTGCTATACCTATTGAGGGACTTGGGTAGAAGATTTCACCCGTGGAGTACCGGTTCATCCTTAAATACAGGTTAATGATTCCTCTGTACCCTTCGGATACACACTGTCTTGTTTGCATCACATGATGTTTGGACACGTTCGGGGAGCATGCAGTCCATTGCAAGGTAGATCCTAATTTTAAATATAGACATGATCATGTGATGGTACATTGTATGATTATTGTGGAGACATGGCATTTCAGCAAAGAAAGAAGCGGTTGTCAATTTTATGACTAACCCACTTGAAGGGAGATCTACACTTAGGCCAGCTGACGTTCTTATTTTTGGATGGACTAATGGAAAACATGCATTATTGACCTCACGGATGTTTCTCTATTAGTGGCCATTGGACATGACACTTTTACAGTTGTCCAAGCATCGCTGAGAGCTGCCTCAGGTAAGATAGCAAAGCATGAAAAAGCGTGTATTGATAATGTACATGCTTTTATTCCCTTTGCTTTTGATACTTTCGGTTATTTGGCTCCAGAGGCGGTTGGACTTCTCAAGAGAGTCCAGAAATTCATGCACAATAATGACATAACTCCCGGTTCGAGAGAGTTTGATTTTAAAAGGATAGGTTTTGCAATCCAAAAAGGGCTTGCGGAGCAGCTTGTTGCTCACTTGCCTGCTATGTAAAAGACATTATAATTTAGTTACTTATATAATTAAAGACAATATTTGTTTCTAAAATTATATTGACAAAAAGGGGGAGCATTATTTGGTAGTTCACACTACATACATATGGTTTACGGATAATTATGTAGGGGGGTTTCATTGTAAGATGAAGTGTTGACTAAGGGGAAGTGATACATATCACCATAATATTATTTCAAAATTGTGATGCAATTGAACTTTGATTATCTATAGTAATATTATGACACTGTATAACAATGATTGAGAACATTTATTTTCTTATTTTTCTGGCTACAGATCTTCAACAACAATGATGCTGAGTTGAACAAGTTCAGAATCGCTGAAGTACTTGGAGTAATGAAGAATTCAAGGAATGTTGAAGAGCCAAGGAAATCAAGCATTATGGATGAGAAGCTACAAAGTTTATTTATTTTTTAATCCATATGTATTGATAGTTTTGTCACTAAAATTGATAAACGAGGAGATTGTTAGAGCACTGCTCGGTCGAACTCGCAAATGCTGCTATCTCAAGCTTGTTTGTCAAGTTTAGTTGATCAAAACTATATACTTGATTTCTAGTCTACTTATAGCTATGTCTCGGATTAGTATAGAATGTGTAGTTGAATATTAGACTTCACGGCATTCACCAATTGAAGACGAAGGTCTACTGGGGAGCTTGGAAGAACTTCATCAACAAAAGGTATCTGGAGACTAAAACTTATTTATCACTCAGAAGTCTATTTTATTCTATCTTCTTATGAGACTAAGTCGTATAGCTATATAGACTTTTACCTTACATACATTTAATGTTTTCAGCCGAGTTTATCTCGCTTATGTACTTCTCGAAATATGTGTTGGGAGATTTTTGGTTTAGCTATGTTCATCATATTATTGACGAGTTTAGTTGGAAACAATTTATTTGTTGGAAACTAAATAAAATGTCAAAAGATGATCATGTGACAATTACCTTGAACATCTTATATAATTTGTGTGAGACGGTCATTTGATGTTAGCTTGGGAAGTTTCGTATTGATCCTTCGATCACTTGAAAATTACTTGAAGCTAATGATTTGTGTGAGAAAACCATTGTCGTCTTCCAAGGATGTTTCAATGATTGAAATGAGAGTTTAGAACGATTACCCATGTCTGGATACAATGCGGTATGCATACCTTGAAAAAGCGAGGGTCTAACAACCACACCCAATATTTCGTTTAGGCAATATGTATGGACTAACTCCAATATATTTCCAAGAGAATCAACTAGACAGTCAGACTCAATCAAGGAAAATACATCCAAGAGTTAAATCTCAATTTCTCAAATCAATCTGCAATCGAACAGATAAAAATCTGTGAGCCGGATTAATATGAGAAATAACTTGGATGGTACCAAATACCAATATCCAAGCGTCAATCAATTTGAATCAACAACCAAAGGTTGGATTCACCAATCGATTGAACTACGCACAACCTGTGATATTTCAACTATATAAAAATACAATGCGGAAAAGAGATAACACAGACCCCCGAAATTTTGTTAACTACGCCCAACCTCCCATCTTCGTCTCATTGTTTGTGATTCCGCAACATCTTGTTTCGCTACTATACGATTAAGATTGTTGTGAGGTGATTGATAACTCTAGGCTGTTCTTCGGGAACATAAGACCGGATTATCAATTGGTTCCTATTCACCTTGATTATTATCAAAAGACGGAACAAAACCTTTAGGGTTTATCTGTGGGAGACAGATTGATCCTTTGATATACTTGTCTGTGTGAGACAGATTTGTTTATTATTAAGTCTTCGACTTTGGGTCGTAGCAACCCTTAGTTGTGGGTGAGATCATCTAAGGGAATCAAGTGTGCAGTATCTTGCTGGGATCAGAGGCGTAGGAGTACAATTGTACCTTGGATCAGTGGGAGACTGATTGGGGTTCAACTACAGTCCAGTCTGAAGTTAGCTTGGAGTAGGATAGTGTCTGTAGCGGCTTAATACAGTGTGTATTCAATCTGGACTAGGTCCCTAGGTTTTTCTGCTTTTGCAGTTTTGTCGTTAACAAAATTCTGGTGTCTGTGTTATTTCTATTTCCGCATTACATTGTTTTATCTTTATAATTGAAATAATACAGGTTGTGCGTTGTAGATCATCAATTAGAATATCCAACCTTTGGTTGTTGATTTTCTTTGATTGATACTTGGATATTGGTCTTTGGTACCATCCAAGTTATTCCTTGTGTTTGATTAAAGACTCGCTGATTTCTATTATCTCGAGTAAATCAAAATAAGAGAGAGATATTAACTCCTTGATATACTTTAATCTAGATTGAGTCTGACTGTCTAGTTGATTCTCTAGCAAAGTATATTGGAGTTAGTCCATACAGATTGCTAAGCGAAATATTGTGTGGTGTTTTTAGACCCTCGCTTTTTCAGTTGGTATCAGAGCAGGTAAACACATTTAAGACCTTACAAGTTTGTATTTGTAGCAATCTGAGTCTGAGGACAGAATCTCTTACGCATACCAAGATGCCTCCTAAAGCTTTCAACTATGTCAATTGTCTCGGGAATACCTCAAAGGATTATTCCTTAGCTGATTCTTCCAAATCCCGAGGTAGGAAGATTGTCTCATCTTGTGTTGACCACTCTTCTTCCAATGAGACATTGGACACAATGGTAAAAGCTGAGATGGAGCTCACCAGAATTTCAAAAAATTCTACTGAGTTTGTTGATCTTCAGAATCATGATCAGCTCATCGATGAATTTGAAAGTATATTGATCGAGAACGTGTAATCTATAACATTATGGCCACAGGAAACCAGATGGTCAAAGAATATTGAGAAACTTCTTCAAGAAACTAATTTACAGCGTGAAAAGATTAGTGATCTTGAAAAGATGGTCAAAGAAGGCTCAATTAGAGAAAAATGTTTGATCAAGACGCATTCATCTGATCTTGACAGACTTCGTGTTGAAAAAGAGAAACTAGAAGCATCCCTTTCACTATCCAATGAACAATGCAAGTCCTTGGAAAAGGATAACTCTGTCTTAAAGAAAAATTCTTCTGTTCAAACTGTTCCTGACATACAGTACATGAAGAAATATCCTACAGGAGAAGATTGTGTCGAGAAAAGTTTACATAACTTACCATCTTCTCACAGGTCCGTGAAGTTAAAACAAATGCCATTTTTTGCTTCTCTTCCACGAACCTGTACTTTATGTGGAAAAAGGAACCACTATGCTATCCGTTGTTTTTCCAGGAGGAGACAAATTGTTAAACTTCACAATTTGCTTCGTTCCACTATCAATGAAACAAATAGTCAGTCGACTACAGCAGGGAACCTTCTGTCCACAGGAAACCAGATAACTTATAAAAATGATATCTTCCCTAGAAATCATTACAGGACTCTTGTGCATTCCAGTGGTATAAATTCTTGTGATGCTAATGAAAGCATTTCATGTGCTTATAAGAACAACTCTGGTAAATCTAAGTCTAGAGTATGGAGACCCATTTCGGAGAATCCTCTAGAACCAATCTCTAGAGGTCCTAGACTTTGTAATCAGAAAGTTTATTCTCCTCTGCTTTCAGGAAGGGCTGTGAGAAATTTCCCTAAATTTAGAAACTGCCAAGGGAAGACAAGAAATGTTGAGATCAGATATCCTGGTGGTAATCACAACTATTCTCTCAAAACATATGGTGAGACTATGTCTCCCTCTGCTACCTAGTAGCAGAAAGTTCCATTCTTGTATCTAACTTGAGAGATACAAGGATGATGTTTGAGAGATGCTCAAGTATTTAGCTGATTTTCATCGGTTGATATGTTTGATATCTTATGATGTGAGTTTTTAGTATTTTTTTATTTCATCACTGTGACCTTTCTTTTTGGGGCTGGAGAAATTTTGAAAGTGACACAGTATGTAGTTTTCCTTGTTAGGTCCATTTTTTTTTTTGGCGTATGGCTTAGTCCACGAACGTCTATATCTCCTCAAGGAACTCTAGGGTTTCTATCTAGGGTGTCCACTTGAAAATATATATATATATATATATATCTCATATATGCGTTCATTAATCTTCAGAAAGAAACTCTATGAAAATTGTTCCCAAAGAAGAAGTTAACCCTACTATAGAGGAAGATCTCAAAGGAAGTGATCCAGCTCAAGAGTTTGTCCTGAATAAGATGCCTGAAAGGAAAGAGTAAAACTCTTGGATTGGAGAATCTGTCAAGGATTTAATTCTCGTTCAAAATGAAGTAAAGAACGAACTTGCTAAACTGAAGATAAACCAGCTTATTGATGGATAGGCTAAAATCCTTGGTACTCAGAACATCTTGATTAGGAATCAGAAGAAATTTATTCTTGACTGTGCTAAGGCTCGACATTTTGCTCGCATTGTTGATCGAAAAACTAACGTTCTAACTCATGAACATGGTGTCTCGACGGTCAACAATATCAAGGATATCGGTGATTCCTATTTCGATGAACCATTCCAGAGGTAGGATATCATCAAGGAAAATTGAGTTTTTTTTTGTTGCCTAGTATGTCTTCTTTTTGGTTTAGTTGGAAGAATAACTAGTGCTTGGAATAGCAATGATTGTGATTACACATAGCTATTATTTTCATCTTCTTGTTTTTTAGGTTTATTTGGTTTAAATTCTAAAAACTATTTGGAAGATGATTTTTTCAGTATTTAATCTTTTTGATTTTATATATTGCAATTTGTTATGGAATATGGGATATGGGTGTTTACGTACGTGAACTTGATTGTCCCATACCTTGTCAAAAGTAAAGTCATTTTTTATCAATATTCACATATTGATAAAAGGATGAATGGACTTTTGACAAATACAAAGGTTAAGCCTATATTGTCAATCTTTGATGGAAGATAGGTTAAAATATTTTGTGAAAAAGGATTATGTCTATTGATTGTCGTTATGAAAATAGTGATTGAAGATAAAATGAATCCTTGTATATTCCGCAGTATTGATCATCCCTGATCCACATTCTATATGTATACTGCATTACTCCATAATTTTTTCTTGTGTTGAGTATATGGACGATTAAGATAATCGTTCTCGAATGGTTAACTTAGTCGTAGCTCCGAAAGTTTACTTATGTCGATCATAATCAATTAAATTGATCACTTTTTGTGTTTAATTTG
The DNA here is from genome assembly GCF_003573695.1 of Papaver somniferum. Classification (NCBI taxonomy): domain Eukaryota; kingdom Viridiplantae; phylum Streptophyta; class Magnoliopsida; order Ranunculales; family Papaveraceae; genus Papaver; species Papaver somniferum. The sequence continues at coordinate 95,060,596 of NC_039359.1, forward strand.
ATTGTGTATTCCGATTAAATTAATTATGGGTTTACTTGTGATTAATTTGATTGAGTTTTTGGATATAAAAATCATTCTTATGGTTTTACTGTCCAATAAAATCCTTCTTTTCTTTCGAAATTAAGGTCGCTCTTGTAGTTCTTTCGGGAATGACATCAAATGAGGGAGAGTTCTTTTTGAACTTGTGCTTAATGGTCATATCTTGAGGGGTGTGCGGCTGTGGAATTTTAGAGAGGTTATCTTGTATCTTTAAACTCCTTGATGAATACATTTAGCTTCGGCTTTATGATTGCATCTAAATTAGTTGGTATGTATTTTTTCTTTTAGTCATGAAATGTCTCTTTCGGAAATTTCATTATAATCCCTTTCTTGTACCTTTGCCAATTTTATTGACAAAAAGGGGGGGAATTAATATGGAGTACGGGGGAGTGGTTTACATGTGAGATGGAGTATTGACTAAGGGGAGTGATACACATCACCATAGTATTATTGTTAAAGTTGTGATACAATTGACCTTTAACATTGTGTAATAATACTATGACACTGTATAACAATGATCGAGAACTATGTTTTCTCATTGTTATAGCTACGGATCTTCAACAACGGTGATGCTGAACTGACAACCTTTGGGATCATCGGAGTACTTGGAAGTGACGAAGATTTCGAGTAATGTTGAAGATTAGGCATGTGGAATAGGAGCTACTAAAGTTTCTTTATCTTTTTTGTATTCCATATGTATTGATAGTTTTGTCACTAAAATTGACAAAGGGGGAGATTAATAGAGCATTGCTCGGTCGAACTCGCATGCGTTGTTATCTCAAGCATGTTTGTCAATGTTATTGATCAAAACTATAAGTCTTGATTTCTGGTCTACTAGAGCTAAGTCTCGGACTAGGATAGAAAGTGTAGTTGATCTCAAGAACTCCATGGAGATTCATCATACAAGATGAAGAACTATTCAAGGAAACGGTGGAACTTCATCAACTAAAAGGTATGTGGAGACTTGAACTTATCTATAACTCAAAAGTCTATCTACTCTATCTCCTACTATTTGAGACAAAAGTCGTTTGCTATATATATAGACTTTGATTATACACATTTGGTATTTCAAGTCGAGTATACCTCGCCTATCTATATCTAGAAATATGTGTTGGTAAGCTTTCGCTTCAACCAAGTTTATCTTTACCTAGTGACGAAAATCATGTTATGTTTCAATCACTTTGAAAATTGCTTTGACGAGAAATGGTGTAACAACTATATAACATCCTCTAAGAATGTTTCGATGATTGAAATGAGAGTTTAGATTATATAACCAATGGTGGACATAAGCATTGTTGTGGAAACATATTTATGTACAAGTCCTATTCCTTGAACCAAAGTTTGCGAACTTTGTTGATCAAGAGAAACGGAATGTGGCGTGAGCCAAGTCCGCGAACTGACGAAGTTATCAAACCCGAGAATTTCTGCTGGAGTTTGTGAAATCCTTCCGTGAACTTAAGTCCGCGAACTTGAGTAGGTTATATCTAAAGATGTTGATCGTGAACTAATACTTATAAAGACTAAGGAATGAAGTATGCAAACCGTGGCTATAAAGTTGATGAACCGATTCAAGTGAATCACATCATATTTGCTTCAAATGTGTCTTGTGTAGTACATGAGATTTCCTTGCAATTGAACAAATCTCAAACTAGTTCATTTGAATTCATTTGAACTGGTTATGGTGAAGAAGAACATGGTTGATATGAAATGCTCATATGGCTAACCATTTGGCTAACTATTATTGAACCAACAAGTGCATACGTTTGGTTACGGTTAACAAACCTAGAAACGTGCATTTCATTTGTATGTAACAATCTAAGTTTTCGATCTAACGGTTGAAATATATTAGCTTGAATCTAAATCAGGTTTTCATCTAACGGTGAATATTGAATGATTTGTTACTAAGCTAACATTGATTGCAAACCCTGATTTGAAAGACTATATAAAGGAGACATCTAGCATCTGTGCAAAACTAATCCCCACACCTTACCTGTGATACTAGTTTGCGTGCTAGAGTCGATTCTCCTTTAACATTTGGTTTTCTTCTTCTAAAACCAGGTTAACGACTTAAAGATTTCATTCGGATTGTGAAGCCAGACTGATACTACTTTTATCGTAGTTGCGTAATCTGATCATGCATCTTCTATCGTACGAGTACAATCATATTGATTGGCTTGAGATTGATATCTCCGATAGGCAAGATATAAAAAGTAATCACAAACATCTTCGTCTCATTGTTTGTGATTCCGGAACATCTTGTTTCGCTATTATACGATTAAGATTGTTGTGAGGTGATTGATAACTCTAGGTTGTTCTTGGGGAATATAAGACCGTATTATCAATTGGTTCTTGTTCACCTTGATTATTATCAAAAGACGGAACAAAAACTTTAGAGTTTATCTGTGGGAGACATATTGATCCTTTGATAGACTTGTCTGTGTGAGATAGATTTGTTTATTATCAAATCTTCGACTTTGGGTCGTAGCAAATCCTAGTTGTGGGTGAGATCATCTAAGGGAATCAAGTGCGCAGTATCCTGCTGGGATCAGAGGCGTAGGGAGTACAACTGTACCTTGGATCAATGGAAGACTGATTGGGGTTCAACTACAGTCCAGTACGAAGTTATCTTGGAGTAGGCTAGTGTCTGTAGCGGCTTAATACAGTGTGTGTTCAATCTAGACTAGGTACTGGGGTTTTTCTGCATTTGTGGCTCGTTAACAAAATTCTGGTGTCTGTGTCATTTCTATTTCCGTATTATATTGTTTTATCTTTATAATTGAAATAATACAGGTTGTGCGTTTAGATCATCAATTAGTATATCCAACCTTAGGTTGTATATTTTTATTGATTGATCCTTGGATATTGGTCTTTGGTACCATCCAAGTTATTCCTTGTGTTTGATTAAAGACTCGTTGATTTCTATTAACTCGAGTAAATCAAAACAAGAGAGAGATATTAACTCCTTGATATAATTTAATCTAGATTGAGTCTGACTGTCTAGTTGATTCTCTAGAAAAGCATATTGGAGTTAGTCCATACAGATTGCTAAGAGAAATATTGGCGTTAGTCCATACGATCGACTTTTATCTCAATAGGAGATAAAATTGAAATAGACTTCTGAGTGATAGATTGGTTCAAGTCTCCACATAACTTTTGTTTATGAAGTTCCACAATCTCCCCTTAGTAGTTCTTCGTATTCAATCGATGAACGCCGTGAAGTCTAAAGCTCAACTACACATTCTATCCTAATCCGAGACATAGCTATAAGTAGACTAGAAATCAAGACTTATAGTTTTGGAAACTAAACTTGACAAACAAGCTTGAGACAGAACCGCTTGTGAGTTCGACCGAGAAGTGCTCTAACAATCTCCCCCTTTGTCAATTTTAGTGATAAAACTATCAGTACATATGGATTACAAAATAAATAAACTTTGTAGCTTCTCATCCAAATGCTTGATTTCCTTGGTTATTCAACATTACTCGAAATCTTCGCCACTTCCAAGTACTCCAGTGATTCTGAACGTGTTCAACTCAACATCATAGTTGTTAAAGATCCGTAGCCATAACAATAAGAAAACCATTATTCTCAATTATTGTTAAATAGTGTCATAGTATTATTGCACAGCATCAAAATCCAATTGTATCACAACTTTGACAATAATATTACGGTGATATGTATCACTCCCCCTTAGTCAATACTTCATCTCACAATGCAAACCACCACCCCCTACATAATGATCCGTAAAATATATGTATTTGTAGTGTGAACTACAAAAAAATTCTCCCCCTTTTTGTCAATATAAATTGGAAATGGTGTGGAAACTAGCGGGATCATAATGAAATTCTCATAGAGATACTTCATGACTAAAAGATAACAAATCAACTTTGGTTCGATGATTTCACGTAGTCGAAACTTAGTGTATTCATCAGGGAATTTATAAAGATACAAGAAAACTCCTACAAAATTCCACAACCGCACTCCCCACAAAGATTTGTCAATTAAGCACAAGTTCAAAAAGTCCCCCCCATAAAATATCATTCCCGAAAGAACAACAAGAGTGACCTTACTTTCACAAGAAAAGAAGGATTTCTTTGGACATTAAAAAATTACATGAAACATGAATTTGTATCCAGAAAACTTAATTAAATTAACCACAAGAGAACCCACGATTAATTTAATCGGAAATGCTCAACATAAGAGAATTTACGGAGCCATACAGTACTTTCACATAGAAGTAGATTAGGGAAAGATCAATACTGCGGAATATTCAAAGATTCATTCTATTTTTCATCAATATTTTCATAATGATATCATAGACTTAATCTTTGTAATCAAAATTTCATTCTATCTTCCATCAATATTTGCATAATGACATAATAGACTTAACTTTTGACATGGGACAATCAAAGTTCGCGGACGCAAACACACATATCCCAGAACAACTTTTGCAATATATAAAACCAATAAAGGTTGGTACTGCAAAATAATCTTCCAAATAAACTTTATAATTTAAATAAATAAATCTAAAAACATTGCAAGATGAAAAACGTTGGCAATAGCGATGTATAATCACAAAGAAAAAAACTATTCCAAACCCTAGTTATCCTTCTTAAAACACAAGAATAAATTCTCATAAGAAGTTTCCTATACAAAATAAAAACCAACGAGAGAAAAATAATTTAAGCATCGTCTTCGTCATCGGAAACCATCCAAGAGGCTTGAACGAAATACATATCTTCCTTGATTTCGGGAAACTTAGTAGCAATCAAACGTAATCGTTCTTGCACACATTTTAGTCTCAAGGTGGTAGGATCACAAGAACCATCACGGGAATCACATCTTTGACTTTTTCAAGCATTCTCCTTCATACGTTTGAAAGTACAAGGACGAACAAGTTTGGGGGTTCCAATAGAGTTGCCAGTAGGAGTAATAAAATATGCTTGACAAATTTGCTCAGTTAAGCAAGGAAAACCTAACTTCTTGTTGGATGATGTCATTGAGAGCATTTGAAGAATGATGAATCCACAAATATCAAGACTTCGATAACCCAATTCAAGGAAATAAACTAAATCCGCAAACTCACGACTCCACCGAGAGTTCTCAATTGTGGAGGGACAAAGATTAGATATACCAATTTTTCCGAAAGACATCAAAGCAAGACTAAGATAATTAATAGGAATTTTCCCTTCAATCCGATCAATACTCTTGCCACAAAGACCATTAGAAATGGTTTCATAAGATGGTCTTTCTTCCCCTGGTCTAGGAAGGCGAAAATCACCCAAAGGAATTTTGGTAATCCTTGAAGTCAACTCTCTATTAACAACAATCCTTGAATTCCATGTCATCAAGATCAACATCATGGATGTTAGAATAGAAGATTCTTGTGAGAGTGTCAAAACCTTCACCAAAACCATTAAAGATGTTTCCAAGATTAAATTTTTCAAAACAAATCAAATCTTCTTTATGACCACTAACCATATCCAATTTCTTTTCTAGAATGAAACCACTAGAAGAAATCTTTTTCAAAGATCTTACTACTAGAATCATTGATAAATATAATTCTAATAGAATTTAGGTAAAATCATGCTAGAAGAAGATGAATCAAAGTTTTTTGAAACCTTGAAATTTCCTATGAGATTTAAAAACTGAGAGATCAAAAAGAAGGAAAAACTTACTTGAAATGCTTCTTGAGAGTGAATTCAACCCTTTGCTTCTCTTAGACCTCCGAGAACAAATTTTAATGGAGTAGAAACGCGAATCCAATAAAAGACTTAGTTCACGTACGTGGACAAGGGAAGGAAGAAGAAGGGTACGCGTACTATAACTCTTATATATCCATTAATGGGCCTGGACCCGTTTAAGAACCGCGACCCACATATGGAAAATGGGATTTTTTTATTGTTTACATCGTTCAACCATCAAGGTTTGCACACTGTGAAGAAAATCATCATAGTGCAGTAAAAGGATAGTAGTAGAACTACATCATTTTATTTAACCTATGGTGGACAGAAAGACTCTGTCGAGCGAGTTTTTTTCTTTAAGGAAATAAATTTCAAAAAAAAAAAATTAACCCATAATACAAAGACACAAAACAAATCAGACCGTTATCTGCCCCATTCCATGTTATATATAAATGGGGTGACACCAATCTTGTTACCAATAGGAAAGATGAGAAGAGGAATCCCCATGCATCTTCTCCGGTCGATATTTGTGAAATGTACCAGAAGTATAATCATAGTAATGATGATACTCAGGGTTATTTGAAATATTTGACTCCTTATGATTAAAGGAAGGATTTTTCCAATGGTTGGAACTTGAAACACCACCTGTAAAAATCTTTTTATCGTTTTTGAACGAGTTGTTGCCAAAACTCGAACGTGTGCCACGAATGACAGAATTAGAATTTTTTCCAGCACAAACCTTTTCCTTGATCAAGACAAGTCGTTCCAGAGATTTGAAAATGTTTTCAAAAGCCATAAACAGATATTTGTCAATTGATGCATCTTGATAGCATTCCTCAAAACGATTAATAAGAAGTCTAGTGAGGTTCCATATCCTTGAGCTTTTATTCACACGTTTCCTGCAGCGACCCTTTTCAAAGGAATCTTTAATTTTTCCTTTAGATTGTTTTCCATTGTCTAGGATTTCCAACGTCTTAGATAATGTGAGATTATCTTGAGAGACCAGCACTTTAGATAATAATAAACTCTGAACAATCTTTGAAGACTTCTGGTATGTGCCACAGATGCCCCAGTACAAGTTTCCCAAGAATAATTCTCATAGGGACAATCTTTGGGAACGATCAAACACAAACTTATTAGGTTTATCGTGTTTGCCTTCTCTGATGCCAATTGAAAAAGCAGGTGTCTAAAAATCACACTCAATATTTCGTTTAGGCAATCTGTATGGACTAAATCCAATATATTTTCAAGACAATCAACTAGACATTCAGACTCATTTAAGGAAAATACATCCAAGAGTTATATCTCAATTTCTCAAATCAATCTGCAGTCGAACAAATAGAAATCTGTGAGCCGGATTAATATGAGAAATAACTTGGATGGTACCAAAGACTTGTTAGGTTTTCCGAACACAATGGTAATGTTCTAGAATCGGTCATGTACTCATGAACTAAAATATTTATGATCTAACGAATGCAATCTTTGCAAACCATGGATTAATGTTCATGAATTGATTCTTGTATAAGTACTTTGTACGAATCAAACCAATTTTGATTCAATTTGTTCATATATATTTCTTTCAGATAGTGAAAAATTGAACAACTCTATTTGAAGAAAAATTAGATTAATTTGATTATCTTTCATGATATATTGATCTTCATATTTGATCTAGAAGTGTTAGATAAATACGGCTAAGACAAAAGTGTTTATATGGCTAACTTCGGGTAACTATTATTGAGCCAACTCAATATACACGTTTAGGTACGGTAATCCATATCTAAATAAAAGTATAATTCATTTGTGTGTAACAAGCTAAGGCCATCTAACGGTGGAGGCTGATTGCTTTATTTTTAAGCAGACTTAGCTTGAAACTTAAATCAAGTTTTCATTTAACGGGGAATATTGAGTTCTTTATTATTAAGTTATCTTAGCTTTGATTGAAAGAAACCCTGATTTGAAAGACTATATAAGGGAGAACTCTAGCAATGGGAAAACATAAACCCCGCACTTATGTGTTCCTAGTTGCGTACTAGAGTCGATTCTCCTTTAACCTAGGTTTTTCCAAAACCATTATAAGTTAACAACTTGAAGACTTCATTGGGATTCGTGAAGCCATATCCGACTATTTCCACTGTAGTTGCGTATTCTGATCTTACTTGTTCTATCGTATTGAGTTTTATATTCTCTAAGATATACTCGAGATTTATCTCTAATAGGTAAGATATAAAAAGTAATCACAATAGTTCTTCGTCTCAGACTCTTGTGATTCCGCAATAACTTTTCTTGTTAATTAGTCGGGTTATTGTGAGGTGACTAATATTTTTAGGCTGCTCTTTGGGAGTATAAGACCGGATTATTAGTTGGTTCCTGTTCACCTTGATTTTATCAAAATACGGAACAAAAACCGAATAAAGAATAGACATATCTGTGGGAGACATATTTGATTATAAGTCTTCGACTTTGGTTCGTAGCAATTCTTAGTTGTGGGTTAGATCAGCTAAGGGAATCAAGTGCGCAGAATCCGGCGTGGTTCTAGAGGCGTAAGGAATGTGAATATACCTTAATCGGTGTGAGACTTGGTTAGGTCTCAATTAAATTCCAGTCTGAAGTTAACTTGTAGTAGGATAAAGTCTGTAGTGGCTTAATACAATGTGGTGTTCAAATCTGGACTAGGTCCCGGAGTTTTTCTGCATTTGTGGTTTCCTCGTTAACAAAATTTATGGTGTCTGTGTTATTTTCCTTTCGCATTATGTTTTTATATAATTGAAATATCACAGGTTGTGAGTAGTTCAATCAGTTGATAAATCCGACCTTGTTTGTTGGATAGAACTTGATTGACACTTGGGCATTGGTCTTTGGTACCGACCAAGTTATTTCTCATATCAATCAGGATCACAGATTTCTATATGTTTGATTTACTAATTGTATTGAGAAAGAGATATACACTCTTTGATATAATTCTTGATTGAGTTTCACTTTTAAGTTGGTACTCTCGAAATTACATTGGAGTTTAGTCCATACAGATTACCGAACGAATTATTGGGTGTGGTTGTTTTACCTCCACTTTTTCAAACTTGCAGCCTTCTCGGCCGTTTTAGGTTTGCGGGTCATTTATGGACTAAGTCTTAGATATTTGAAATTTCTATTAAATTCCAACTAAGAATATGTACCAATAACTGAGTTTTATAGTTAAACCATAATCGTTGTTTTTAACGAAGGTACCATAACATATCCTACTAGCTTATTTCTTATTCTCGGGAAGGAAACCACAAAGGCATGAAGAAACCAAGTGACGGTTCTTCGAGCTCAAGGCTTTCCATTACCCAAGGCCGGTCTCAGACTTTAAATACACGAACTAACCATAGAAACGAGGCAGATACGTCCAGAGTAAGATGCAACAAAGGCTAGCATCCAACCGGACAACTACTCCTCCATGTAGAAAGGATAGGTAAGATCTCTGGAGCACAACCGCCCTAAGGAATGCCAATAATTCATCCAGATTCAGTTCCGCAGCCTGGACACTCTAACGAGGGGGTAAATCCAGCCGCTACCTGTTGATCCCAATGCACCCATCATAGAAACAAAAGAAAAAGGTAAAAACACATATGATCCAGCAAATAATACCCCACAGCGAGGAAGAGTGTCTAATGAGATTTATATGGTAGCTCATCTAGCAACTAAGAGAATCAAACATTGAAGGATCTACTTGAAAATCAAGTTGAAGTATCTCATGTCATACCTCTTCGTATTGGAGATGAGAGGAAACATCCAGAGACCGAAGAATGTCTCCGCGATCCCGAAAGTTAATGCATCTAAAAGGGACGTAGGAACCAGGCGTGATCTTTTTGAGATTCACATAATATATAAGCCTAGCAGGTCCTGCTACTCCGAGATATTGTCACGAAGCTCAATCAAGGTAAAACGGATAATGAAAGAAGTGCATAAAATGAGAAAATAAATCCAAGACTTAAAGACAAAGCGCGCAGGGTCACGACTCGAGGAAGTTATGCAAAAGGATACAACATCTCCGTTAACAGCGTAATTTCTAAAGGAACCAACTCCTTTGAAGTGTCTATCGTCATTGTTCATCTGCTATGATGGTACAACCGATCGAACTGCACAACTAAGGTATTATACCCGAATACTAGCCCGTTGGGAAAGGAACGGGGTTGTGTTATGCAAGTACTTCCCCTCGAGCCATAAGGGATCTGCGTTGATATGGTTTGGTAACCTGCTTGCAAATTCCATAGATTCGTTTGAGCAGTTATCAAGTGGGTTCTTGGAGACATATATGCACAACAATCATTTTTTTCTTCTTTTTATCCAGCAAATCCCGAAAAATGTTGATGCGGTACACGAAACGTGGAAAAAGATCTTCCATGCCATCAGAAAGGTCAACCCAGAAATAATCATCAAATGTTACATCTTTGATATGACATCAGAAATTTTCGTGGAGTTGCACAACAACTCCATCGAGTCCGAGAGTGAGCTAAGAGTCATACAGGATCGATATATCCGGTTAGAGGAAATTTAGAAAGAGAACCCGAGGTCTCAGATCAAAGGAGCTGCTGTGCCGTAGAGAACCAACTCACTCAAACCAAATCCAGAACCAAGCAAGAGGCAAGGGGAGGATAAGTTAGGTCATCCCCTAAAGATAAAATATCAAGGTTCAAAGGTGAAACGTGAAGAGGCCAAGGGAGATAAATATTTTATGATAGAGACTTCGCGACAAAAAACACGGTTGTAACAAAAATATTGACCCAGGAGCAAACCGAGCCTGATTTTCCCTACCTGTTAGAGCACTGCTCGGTTGAACCCGCCAAGCGTTGGTATGTCAAGGTTGGTTGTCATATTTTAGTATCAAAACTCATAATCCGCTTAATTAGATTACTAGAGTCAACTTTGTTAGGTTAGACAAGCAAGTCTAGAAATATTAAGACGTACGAGTATTACTCTGAAGACCTGAAGATTTCGAAGACATATCGACGTCAACGATGAAATCATATTTCAACTTGAGGTTAGTAATACATGATTTGACTTGTTTCTATTTATATATCGTAGCTTTCAAGTCGTTTGTGATTGAAAACATAACATGCGAAGTTATACATATGAAATTCTAGTATTAGAGACTTGATCATCATATTATGATCAAAGTATCAAGGAACAATATATCAATAGTTGTGAATGAATTAAATTGGTATATTGAATTACAAAGTATAACGCTTTTCTTTTGGACTTCGTAATTGCGACATCAATATAATCTTTGTAACTCGTTACTAGATTGTGTAGTGAACGTAGGTTCCATTTCATGCCTAGAAAATTGTGCTTCATTACATAAGTTTAAGGAAGTAGACGTAGAACTTGTTTCGTAGTTGAAAGGAAATCAATAGGATTGAAGGTCCGGTTTTTGTTGAAGATATTAAGCTTGGACCGATCTTAACTATATAAGGAATCAAGGTAGATACGATCCTAACTTATGTTATGGGTCAAAGTAGAACCGATCCCTACCTATATTAGGAGTCAAGGTAGAACGGATCCTAGCTTGTTTTAGGAGTCAAGGTAGAACCATTCCTAATAGGCAAAACTGATTTTCATAAGTCACGTACAATTTAGGTTTGGGGTGATTTTGGAAATTAGGTTTTCATAAGTCACGTACAATTTAGGGTTGGGGTGATTTTGGAAAATAGGAAAGTTCAAGATGACAACGTAGTGAGTAATTTGAACATGAGCTGAAATCTTATATATTAGTTGTTCAAATATATTCCTTGACACTCAAGGTGAGAAACCAAACCGAAATGTTTGAGATTTTTTTTGAGATTTTCGAATATATATATTTTTATTTTACCCAAAAAAAAATCTATGGAAAGATATATTAGTTAAGTGCTAGCTAATATTGAGTTTTACAAGAGGGATTTCGGCTATACAGTTGGATATCGGTTGAAATTAGACAAAACTGAAAATATGAATATATTGCATATCTTTTGATATTTTCGGTTATGAAATCCCTTGGTGTCCAAACTACGTTGGTCTATAAATAATAAAGTTTGTTATTCTAACAAACTTATCATAAGATAGGCACTTTGTTTCGTATTCACTATTGTATCCGACTAATAGTATTCTCGTAATACTATCTTGGAGAGGAGAGTAAACTAATTAGGCGAAATCTCTTACATCCACTAGTTTAAGGAATTTTTTGGGATTAATAAGTTTCTAGATAGTACCATTGGTGGGAAACTAGAATTGCATTGTTATTTTGGTTTGTTAACTTTTGATTGCACCTAGTTTGATTATTTTTGGGATCCTTCTCTTCTGACATAAGGTCACTCAAACTAGATCAAGAGATTAGTGGTAGTTCAGATCTGATTTTGGAACTGACGTTGGCTTGTGATAATCCATTGTTAACAAACTCCATTTTGTGTGTGACAGATCATAAATTGGAACCAAGTTTGTTATTGTGCAGGTGCAAAAGTAGACTATTGAAGATTTGAACACAACAAGATTTTCTTATTGGTTTTGTATTTTTGTGATTTGCTTTGTACAAACTTGATTAGATGGGATACGCTAGACGATTGATTATATAGTCGTATTACATCAGCATCTCTATTTAGTATTTATTTGAGATCTAGTTATATTGATTGTGAATCCAAATATCATTATTTTGGTAATCTTGATCTTGATTGATCTAAACCTGACAAAGGATATAATTGATTTTAAACATATGATCCTTTGTTAGAAAATCAACTATAATATCTCTTATTACTCCTTGCGATAATAAGAGTAGTTACCAAATAGATTAGTCCTTTAATGTTTGAAAGACGTTCCAAAGGAGTTGAGTGCATAAAGCCTTCAGAGAGGCTGAAGAAACTTAAGATAGCGGACTCTATCTTAGAATTCACGTGTATTGGGAAGATTGGTTGTAGGTGCCGAGATACTGAGGAAACTTGGCGTACTTGGTACCCTCATCATTTCAATTGGTATCAGAGCAGGCAAACACGAAAAGATCTAACAATCTGTGTTTTGTGCAATCCTACCTATAAGACATGAGTCAAAGTAAGATTAAGCGAAAGTGAAATTTAATGAAAGACTCAATTAACGTATCACAAGAGGTTGTTAAGCCACTCTCTGAATCATAAGTTTCAAACAGTGATAAGGTTCTTCCTTATCTGAATCAAGTTCGAAATGTTCTTCTGATATCTTGAATCAGTCCAAAGGATCCCATGATAAGTTAAAACTAAGTCCGATAGGTATGTCCAGTTACTCAAATAGAAACCCTTTTAGAAATGATGCAAGTTCTTTGGATAAGATAACCTCCGTGAAACAGGTCAGTGATCAATTGCTTGCTACCACCCTTCACCTAAGTATGTCTTCTGAGATAATAAAGAAACTTCGGGTTGATTTACGATCAAAGACTGCTAAATGTTAAAGTCTTTGTCAAGATCTGGAAAGGTTGAGGGAAAATGATTCTTAAAAAATACAGAGTCTTGAAGACAAATTAAGTGCTAGTGTTTCTCGAGTGAGATTATTAGAGAAATATCGTGATGTTGCTCTTAAAAAAGTCTATTTGTAGGAAAAGAAAATTGTTTAATCTGATGCAAGGATTAGTTTTCAACAATTACATTTTGAAGAGAAAGAAGGTGCTTATCTCTCTCGATAAAAACACCTTGAGGCTGATCTAGTGAGTGCTATTGATAAAATCAAGACATTGTAAGAACAAAATTTGATCTTGAAAAAGGTCAATAATAGCTCAAACAATTTAACTTCAATGCTAGAAGCAAGTACAAATCATCGTGATACACGGGGATTGGGCTATAAGGGAACAAATGCTTCAAATATTAGCAAAGAAGTAAAATTTATCAAAGCTATGGATTCTTCTCAACCAGAGGCCTCCATCGATAAAGAAGATGCTCCTAATCCTTGTAAAGAAGTTGAGATTATGAAGTATGAAAATCAAGTTCAACCGAACTCTTCTTGTACAAATCTTGATGAAAGCATCTCTGCCAGTGAAAAGAAAACAATGACTATGAAAGACGGGAAGAATATATCTCCATCGCAAGTGGATCCATAAAAAGGTAACATTAAAACCCACACTTTTTATGTTGCTAAATATTTTTATTGTTGTGGTAATAAAGGACACTTGCAAAGGAGATGTAAAATTCGTAAGATGCAAGATGCACTCTCCTTTGTATCTAACGAATTGGCTAAGTTTGGCCCCGTAAAGAACACATATCACTATTGTATAAAGTTTAGGAAAAATACTTATTATAATAATAGTTCAAGTTTGCTCGATAAGGTCATCTCATAGAAGAACTGATAATAGAAAGAGAGATGACTTTGTCAATGCAAAGACAATATCTGATGTTACATCTTGGAGAAAAGTAGTTTCACATTATCTTCAACAGTGTTATCATCCTAAATCCTTATCCAAAGGGATTCCTAAGTCCGGCATTCAAACCACAAAAAGGGTATCTAAAGTAGATCTCGAGAAAGACAATCAGTAGTAGATCTTAGATAACCATGGTCACAAGTGACTAGTCAATAGACTCAAAAGTGATATGAATATATCTTCTAGTTATCAAGCAAGTACACATTGTGTTGACATATCTCATCACAAGGAAAGAAAAAGGAAATCATTCATAACTGACTACTTCTAAACTTATTTTCTTATACCTATTCATGCTTTCTAAATGTTAAAGAAACTCATGATGTGTAAGGGTATAACAGGCTTATGTACAGCTATAAAAGAATAAGATAAGTTTCGGTTGTCATGGTAACCTCAAATAAGAATATTTTCTTTAGAACTTACTCCCGGATTTTAGTAATAATTCCAAAGTTCATGAACTTAGGATTTCGAACCTAAAACCACCTTTTATAAGCCTATGATTTTTACTTATAAAAGGATGATTTAGATTATTCAAAATTCCACATAAATTCTCGATTATACTTTTTGTATTTTTGAAAGAATTTTCAGCTTATTAAAAAAGGAATACGTGGAAGACTGGAGCAAACAGATTTCGAGTTTTATCCCGAAAACTTCATATAATTCTCTTTATTAAGAATGGAGAATAAAGTGGTAACTGTGCATGTGAGTACTGCATTAAAGAAGTTAAGAAAATTCTTGAGTCAACCACCTCTGGGAAAGGAAGATTCAAACTTTTTTATGAATATTTTCCATATCCTTTTGATTCTTTTATTACTGAGGTTCGAACAACCAATTGGTTTGACGGAATCTTTGAACTAATTAGAAGGAGAGAATTGCTCAAGGAAATGATTGCTGATGCAAAACTTGGAATTTCCCTTCATGAGCAAAACATAGTTCACCTCAAATGGTCATCTATCTGTAAGAATGTAGATTTTATAATATGAAGTTGTTGGATTACTGCAAAAAAAAAGTCTAACAGGATTTGAAGTCGAACTGAAGAAAATCGCAGAAATAGGCTTGAGTTGCTAAATGAATGAACTAATATATTGTTGACTTATTTCAATGTTGGTCTAAAGTTTATTCAAACTATCAATAATATGAATGATTAAGTTTTTATGATTAAACCCTTCGTTTGTCATTCTCTTGATAGTTACGATTGCATTGCTTGGTCTGAGTGATTATCTTTTTTGCTTTGCTTTCGGTTTATGATATTTAGTTTCGGTTTTCACAACCTTAATATTTCTGATCTCATAATATGTGTATCTCTTACAATGTTGTGACTCTTTGATATAGATCTAACCAACTGGGATGCTTTATCAATTAATTATAAGTATATATCGATTAAACTCATGTGTGTAGTCACAATTATACTATTATCAATTTATGTTTCATAAATTGTGTATTTAGTTTACATATGAGTTTTTGGTTTTAGCTTTTTACTATTGGCACGTAATAGCTAAGACTTTATCGACCTTTCTATTGTAAAGGTTTTCTTTTTGTTGTTATTCTTTTGGCTTGTAGGGAATAACAACTCACAAGGACAGTGCTATGTTAAACTGGTGCTTAAATGTCACATATTTGTGGGGAGAGTGGTTGTGGAAACCGAGGGAAGAATTATTTTGATAATCTTTCGTGATAGGCCTGATCGATTTGGATCCTAATTTGTCATATAGAAGTGCAAGGTAATGATTTAGTTGTGTATGTTAACCGTTTTCCTGAATGCATATTCTTGTTTTTTGGTTAACGAAATAGGGTTGAATTATGATAATAAAAACTAAGTTAATTATGATTTTAGTTTAGGCTTATGGAAAGTATAAGGTACGATTATTCAAGTCTAATCAGATCCTTGATAAGAAAACTAGTTATGCAACCTACACTACACCATATGGCCCAATTTGAGACATATTGATTTTTGGGTTCGAGACACTTATACATGTCTTTAGTGCTTCCACTCATATAAGAGTCTCAAATCAAAAATATGAGTTGCTTTAATTATGATTTTTCAACTACTCTTGTAAGTGTCTTAAATTTTTTACAAGTGTCTTAAAAATTTATAACTTTAAAAGACCTTTTAATAACTTCTAAATATATCAATTTATCATTTCCTTTTCATTTTAATTCCATTTTATTTCCCTCCAAAACACCAAATTTTCCACCCAAAATTCCTTCTCTTTTCAATTTCTAAATTCCTCAAATTTATTTCCCTCTCAAATTCCCCCCCAAGTCTTTATCTCACACCATCAAATAATTTTGAAACTAAATTCATATAATCGACATCAATTCCCACCATTTATTTAGGTTCCACCCATTTATTTGGATTGTCTTAAATTTGGACAATCTTAAGAAAAAAATTTTTTTTGGTAAACATCTTTAGTTCTCTTTTATTTTGTGTTTTATTTTTCTTTGATAAAATTCGGTCTTGGTCTTAACTCTTAATATTTCGTTTCTCTCTCTGATATTTCCTTTTGTTTCTCATGTCTTTCTTTATTCTCTCTTTCTCTTATTTCCCTTTCTCTTCAAGTCAAACAAAGAGAAATCGAGCGAGAGAACAGAGATCAAATCAAACCTTATGTGTTTAACTGACTTTGTAAACCTAAACAACTTTATGAAAAAACCCTATTTTATCGAGAAATCGAGAGAAACCAAATTGATTTGTTTCCCCAGATGCGCCCCTCTTTCTTCAGAGAGTAACGCCTCTCTTTCCATACCATATGTCAAAGCCAGATTTATACCTAAATCGAAAAATTCTTAGATCAATACCTTTAACCCTATTCGAACTCAGATTTATTCTTCTTCTTCTTCCAAACTAGCTAGTTTGTCTTGTCTAATAGGGGGTAGTCAAACAAGATTTCAAATGACTTTGGGAGAGTTCCCAAATCTACTGTTAGTCAATAAATATTTTTGGAGAGTCTCCAATGTCTCGTGTTATTGGTTGGAGACTTTTTTTCAAGTCATTTAAATTCTATGGAATTTCATGTTATTGGATTAAGATTTCGTAAGAGCCATTTCAACACCCTTGTTATTCAAAAAAGAATTGAAAGTCATTGATTTGTAATTTTTAGAGATTTATGGAGACTTTTTTATGAAAATAGGCATGGTTTAAATCTCTCCTTGAGAGGTTATATTTTGAAAGACTTGAAAGTATGGGAAACATTTGGTAAACATGACAATGAAGATAACGGTGCTTCCTTATTTACTACACATAGAAATATTTTTGTTCCATATAATGCTAAGATCTAACCCATACACATCAATTACAGAAATTCTCATGCAAATCTTTTTTTTTTATTTTGAAGATAGTATAGCAATAAAATGTGGGACGAGTGGGATAAAGAGAATGAAAATTTAGGCACAAGACAACAATGAGATTTTTTAAAATGGTCACATATTTCATTAGTTTTTTTTAAGCATTTTCGTTAGGTATTCATGGCACTTTAATAAACATTGTAACGTGGATAGTGAAAAAATTTGGTAGACGTATTGAATTTTTTTTAGGGGATATTATACATTTTTTGTCTCCACAAGTCATAAAGATTCTTTACAAATCCTTTTTTTTTGTTTCTACAAGTCACAAAGACTCCCTAAAATACTCTAAGAGAGTCAAGAAGACTCCCTAAAAGTCTATAGATTTTCAGAGAATCTCCGGAAGTCACTCAAATTAGAAATCTATGGAAGTCCATAGAAATATCGTTTGACTACCTCCTTGTAAATGAGGTAAAATTATTTATGAGTAATTGGATCCTCATAAGAAGCAGAGGTAATTCTTATCTTTTTTTGACTTATCAAATCAAAGGGAAAACTGCTTCGGGAAATTGTTGAAAAAGCGGGGGTACAACAACTACACCCAATAATTCGTTCGACAATCTCTATGGACTAAACTCCAATATAATTCTGAGAGCACCAACTTAAAAGCGATCTCAATAAGGAGATATATCAAATAGCTTTATCTTTATTTATCAATACAATCAGCAAATCGACAGATAGAAATCCGTGAGCCTGAATGATATGAGAAATAACTTGGACGGTACCAAAGACCAATGCCCAAGTGTTAATCAAGTTATATCCAACAAACAAGGTCGGGTTTATCAAATGATTAAACTGAGCACAACCTGTGATATTTCAATTATATAAACAAATATATTGCGGAAAATAAATAACACAGACACCAGAAATTTTGTTAACGAGGAAACCGCAAATGCAGAAAAACCCCGTGACCTACTCCAACTTTGAACACCACACTGTATTAAGCCGGTACAAACACTAGCCTACTACAAGTTAACTTCAGACTAGAATGTAGTTGAGCCCTAACCAAGTCTCACACCGATTAAGGTACAGTCGCGTTCCTTACGCCTCTAGAACCACGTCGAATTCTGCGCACTTGATTCCTTAGCTGATCTCACCCACAACTAAGAGTTGCTACGACCCAAAGTCGAAGACTTATAAACAAATATGTCTTTCACAGATATGTTTATTCTTTATTCGGTTTTTGTTCCGTATTTTGATAAATCAAGGTGAACATGAACCAATTGATAATCTGGTCTTATACTCCCGAAGAGCATCCTAGAAATATCAATCACCTTACAAAAATCCAACTGATTAACAGAAAAAGTTATTGCGGAATCACAAGAGTCTGAGATGAAGAACTGTTGTGATTACTTTTTATATCTTATCTATCGACCATGAATCTAGAGCAAATCTTAGAGAAGATAGTACTCAACACGATAGAACAAGTAAGATCATACTACGCAACTACAAATACATATGGTTTACGGATCATTATGTAAGGGGGAGTGGTTTTCATGTGAGATGAAGTATTGACTAAGGGGGAGTGATACATATCACCATAGTATTGTTGTCAAAGTTGTGATACAATTGGACTTTGATGTTGTGTAATAATATTATGACGCTGTATAACAATGATTGAGAGCTATTGTTTTCTCATTATTATAGCTAGGGATCTTCAATAACTACGATGCTGAGTTGAACACATTCAGAATCACTGGAGTAATTGGAATTGACGAAGATTTCGAGTAATGTTGAAGAACCAAGGAAATCAAGCATTTGGATTGAGAGCTACAAAGTTTTTTTATTTTGTATTCCATATGTATTGATAGTTTTGTCACTAAAACTGACAAAGGGGGAGATTGTTAGAGCACTACTCGGTCGAACTCGCAAGCATTTATATATCAAGATTTTTTGTCAAGTTTAGTTGCCAAAACTATAAGTCTTGATTTCTAGTCTACTTATAGCTAAGTCTCGGATTATGATAGAAAGTGTAGTTGAGCATTAGACTTCACGATGTTCATCGATTGAAGATGAATAACTACTAAGGGGATATTGTGGAACTTCATCAACAAAACATATGTGGATACTAGAACTCATCTATCACTCAAAAGTCTATCTACTTTATCTCTTATTTGAGACAAAAGTCGTATAGCTATATAGACTTCAATTATGCACATTTGATATTTCGAGCTGAGTTTAACTCTCTTACATATTTCTCCAAATATGTGGTTATAATCTTTCTCTTTAACCAAGTTCATCTTATATTCGTGACGAAAGTCAAAAGATGATCATGTGAAAATCTCCTGGTAATGTCTTACGTTATTTGTGTGAGACAATCATTTGATGTAGACTCAAAATGTTTCGTATTGATCATTCGATCACTTGAAAATTTGCTTGAAGATAATAGTTTGTGTGAGACAGCTATTGTCGTCTTCCATCAATGCTTCAATGGTTGAAATGAGAGTTTAGAACAATTGGAAATAAGCACGGTATGCGTACTTGCATATGTGTGATCCAAGTCCGGGAACCATGGTATGCATACCCGTATGTGTACTGATTGGTTCTATAGAGGTACGGGAACTAAGTACGCATACTGGTACGCGTACTGGCGTGTGGTTGAAGTTCCGGGACCTAACTGAGTTTGGTGGTATGCGTACCCGTTCGCATACTGGCGAACCCAAACTTAGGTTGGCCACTAAGATATGCGTACCCGTTTGCATACTTGAGTGGATTATGTTCTAAAATAGGTTTGTTCATGAACTAATACATTTATATAATAAGGAATGCAATCTTTTGCAAACCGTGGCTATAATGTTAATGACTTGATTCGAGTGTATCAAAATCGATTTTGCTTCAATTGTGTCTTGTATACTTCTATGAGAATATAAACAATTGAACAACTCTAGAACTAGTTTCATTTGAGTCATTTGAACTAGTTTCATTTTACCATTATTCTTTCTCCGATAAAAGAAACCCTAACTTTTGAGACCTGTAGAAGCGTCAAAGCACTTTCACCAACTAAACTTGAGGAGATCGAAGTAGAGATTAAGGTACAACTTCACTGTTAATTGAATTTTAGGGGCTTTAGTTGAAGTTAGTTGGGGGTATCACTGATTTTATAGAAGTAGGGAAACGAATAAGGTGATTGATTTGATTAAGAAGTTCCATTATAAAGGTAACTTTTGTAGTTCTCTTTTCATACTTATAATTTAAAAACATAACCAAACATTAGGATCATGATGGACACTTTTTATGGAGATAAATGTTAGAAATTGTGCTTGATTTATAATGGAGATATTTTCTGAGATAAATATCGTGTAAGCAACTTCTTTCAGACCATAATCTCACCTAATAGAACTTGACTTTCAATACCTTTTCAAGATAACTTTCTGACATGTAAAAGCTATACAATGATGATCCTTGTATCACCATAATGATTATGTTTGTTTGACTTTTAAAGTATAATCCTTAGATTGGATTTGTTAGAATTTTTACATTTGGCTAATTAATGTATCATGGAAACATGATGCCTGTAAATTGTTCCAATGATTTCCTTGAACCAGTATTGGTCTGGACTATTGATAATAACCGAACTACGGTGTTGGAGACAGGGACATCTTAATCACTCATGATGATTGGGCATTCTTTAGCAAAAAATTTCATGCAACCCAGTATTGTCTCAATGTGGGGTGGTAAACCAAGGTACCCTTTACTCCTTGATTTTTGTAGTTTGCTTCTTAGATTTAAATAGTAATGTATAACTAAGACTATCTTGGTTTCACGCAAGTTTTTGTACTTTCAGTGAACAGTTTTCTGTCAACTTGATTTGACCTTTGGGCAGTGAGGTAGTGAACTACACATCACAAATCAGTTTGATATCAATCAAGCATCGTTAGCTATGTCCAGACGAAATAGAAGGCGTACTTTTTTGATAAGTCAATTATATTTGATGCAAAATATTTGTATCACTAACAATAATTACATTTATATTTTAAATTTACGAAGAAATGGATTTATAAGTGTGTTTTACTGATGTCAGAAGACATCCTCCCAATTATTATCTTTTGTTCTCATAGTGTTTTTTAGTTGCTTTATGGCTTAGTTTGGTGTTATTTTCTAATGACATGGCTTAACGTTTTTGGGTTCCCTTTAGACTGTTCATGATGTATATTGGTACAAGTTTGTTCAAAAAATTTGATACAAATTTTTCGAACATTTATCAAACTGGGGACCAAAGTGTCGAACTCAACATTTATGACTAACAAGAACTGTGACAAACAAAACCTAAGGTTATGTTTGATATGGCTTTTAAAAACCGTTCTATGTTTTTAAAACGGAAAACAGAATGTAACACGTTTGCTAAACATGTTTCCTGAAAACTTTTCTCCATTGTTTTCAGGTTTTAAAAACGAAAAAAAATGAAAACAACGGGTTATCATTTTCTCTGTTGTTTTTTTCCTTTCTTCTTTCAAATGAAATGTATGAGCTATGGTAAAATAGTTGGAGGTATGATCTCTTCAAAACTCTATTGCATGGTTAATTTATCTATTCAAACATTCAATCTTCTATTCACTTTAATTTCCAAAATAAGATGTTGTTCCTTTGCTTTCATGTTATATAAGAGGATGAAACTGATAAGGGAATTAAACCCAAGATCGTTGCCTATACCATATTGCTCGGTTGTTGTTGCGAATTAATTCAAATTTATTATGAGTTTTATTTGTTTTGTGTTAAGAGACATTACGATCATAATATTATAACAATCAATTTTCTCACCAAATAAATGGAAGATTTGTAATGCGCATGAACTGTTTGGTAAAATGGCTGAAAGGATATTAAAAATTAATAGTTATAAAAAATTTCATCTTGCATTAGATCCATTAATTATATAAGATCTATAATCAGTTTTGAAGTATTTGATGGAGTTAGCAAGTATGAACTGTTGTTGGTTATAATTTATAACTAAGTTTTATTCTTAGAAAATATATTTTCCAACACAGTTTTTAAAATTTCACACCAAAAATCATTTTCAAATCTATTGGAAAATGAAAACAAGAAAAAACGATATGTTTTAAAAAAACATTATAAAATAATTTTTGAAAGTTGTTTTGTAAGTTGTACCACACAGGCCTTAACTTTTACACACGTAACAAAAGAAGTAGAAATCTTATGAATACTATGAACATTTCCAGATAAATATTTGTTTATCATATTATTTACATGTGTTTTTTTTACCCAAATGTATTAAAACTAACCGTTACTTTTTCAAATGAAACTCTATATGTTCTTATTTTTATGAGGTTCAATGTTATATTTACCCAAATGTACTAATCTTCATACACCATACCGGAAAAATTAAGTCGAGATGTTTAATTTGTTTTATCTAAACAAAACCTAGCATACTATATTCATACACCATAAGGAAAAACTAAAAATCATGATGTTTAATTTGTTTTATCTAAAGAAAACCTACACGCTAGACAAACAAAAGGCCATATAACACAAATCAAATGAAGAGTAATAGAAAAATCTTCCACCGGTCACTTATCACCTACATGCCTTGCAAAATCTCGACTTTTAATTTTTCCAATGTACTGAATTAAGGAATATTTTTTTAGTAGGTTGATTGGTTGTGTCTTATGATGCGTCAATTTTTTTCCGTGTAATAAGTTGTCCTTTTCTCTTTTTTTCTGTTTTTTCCAAATGAAACAAAAAAGTAAAAGAATTTGAAAAATTGAGTGGTGGTGGTGGTGTAGTGAGGAGATGCAACCACAAAGAAAAAACAACTGAACCTTTTAACCATCTCATAATATATCTTGAGAAAGCTAGAAAAACACAGATTTAAATACTAATTAATATATTAATTATAGATCAACGATCTTACAACTTTTTGCCCACGTTATAATATAACCATCTTTGATTTTTTTAACTACTAATTCTTAACTTAACAACAGTAAAAAACACTAAAACACTACTAATTAACTAACCTAATAATCTAAACATCACCAACAGAGACTCCATGATCAATACAAACACAACTACTCTTTACCATCACCAATACCGATCACCAAACACACATCATCAGACAATCATCAGATATACATCATCAAACGTCTTCGTCTCATCGTTTGTGATTCCACAATATCTTGTTTCGCTACCATATTATTAAGATTATTGTGAGGTGATTGATATTTCTAGGTTGTTCTTCGGGAATATAAGTCTGGTATATCAATTGGTTCCTATTCACCTTGCTTTATCAAAAAATGGAACAAAACTCATAAGTTTATCTGTGAGAGACAGATTTATCTATTCAATAGACTTTTCTCTGTGAAAAAAATTGGTTTATTAAGTCTTCGACTTTGGGTTGTAGCAACTCTTAGTTGTGGGTGAGATCAGCTAAGGGAATCAAGTGTGTAGAGTCTTTCTGGGATTCAGAGACGTAAGGAGCGCAACTGTACCTTGATCAATGTGAGATTGGTTAGGGCTCAACTACATTCCAGGACGAAGTTAACTTGGATTAGGCTAGTTTTTGTAGCGGCTTAATACAGTGTGGTGTTCAAATATGGACTAGGTCCCGGGGATTTTCTGCATTTACGGTTTCCTCGTTGACAAAACTTCTGGTGTCTGTGTTATTTCTTTTCTGCATTATATTTGTTTATGTAATTGAAACATCTCAGGTTGTGCGTAATTTCAATCAATTGTGAACCCAACCTTTGGTTGTTGATTAAATTGGTTGACACTTGGATATTGGTTTTTGGTACCGTCCAAGTTATTTCCTATATTCAATCGGGCTCGCAAATTCCTATTTTTTTGATTGCATATTGAATTAAGAAATTGAGATATAACTCTTTGATATACTTTTCTTAAGATTGAGTCTGAATGTCTAGTTGATTCTCTTGAAAGTATATTGGAGTTAGTCCATACAGATTGCTAAGTGAAACATTGGGTGTGGTTGTTAGACCCCCGCTTTTTCAAGATGTTTCAAGGCATTTTCACATGATCATCTTTTGACTTAATATTTAGTTTCCAGCAAATAAATTGTCTCTAACTAAACTCGTCAAGAATAATGATGAACATAGTTAAAGAAAAAAGCTTCCAACACATATTTCGAGAAAAATATATGCGAGATAAACTCAGCTCGAAATACCAAATGTGTATAATGTAAAAGTCTATATATCTATAATACTTAGTCTCATTAGAATATAGAATAGAATAGACTTCTGAGTGATTGATAATTTTTAGTCTCCACATACCTTTTGTTGATGAAGTTCCTCCAAGCTCTCCTCAGTAGATCTTCATCTTCAATCGATTAACGTCGTGAAGTCTAAAGCTCAACGACACATTTTATCCTAATCAGAGACATAGATATAAGTAGGATGGGATCAAGTATATAGTTTTGATCAACTAAACTTGAAAAACAAGCTAGATAGCAACGCTTGCGAGTTCGACCGAGCAGTGCTCTAACAATTATTTCCTTGAAAAGGTGCTAAAACAAATTACTGAGGTAGTTTCGGTTTTAGTATTGGTTATATAAAATGGTATGCTAAACCTTTGTGCTTAAATATTATAGGTTGTATGAGTTCTTATGAACTTGTAAGATCCTTTCAGTTTGCTCTTGTATTTTTTCAATTCTTTTTTATTTTTTATGACAAAAAGGGAGAGAAATATATGGAGTATACGGGTGATTTACAATCACTGAGAAAGGATATATGTGTTGAATGTATATATCTAACAAAAGAGTAAAATATTGACTAAGGTGTAAAAACATAACATCATGTTGTCTAGTATTACATATACAAAAAGGGAATAACAAATAGGTTCAGATTGAATATCTACCTATCTTTACTTTAGGGGGAGTAAAGCTTTTTCTATTCAAACGTGTCAACAACAACATTATTTCTTGTTGAAACTTGGAATCAAACGTATGAAAAATGAGTTAAGAGACTGTTATGTAATGTAATATCTTTATCTTTTTAATTCGTGTATTCTCCATATGCAATAGAGTTTTGTCACTAAAATTGACAAAGGGAGAGATTGTTAGAGCACTGCTCAGTTGAACCCGCCAAGCATTGGTATGTCAAGGATGGTTGTCATATTTTAGTAAAAAAACTCATAAGTCGCTTGATTAGATTACCAGAGTCAACTTCGTTAGTTTAGACTATGAAGTGTAGAAATATTGAGATGTACAAGTATTACTCTGAAGGCTGAAGATTCTGAAGACGTATCGACATCAACGATGACATCATCCTTCCATTTGAGGTTATTAATACATGACTTGACTTGTTTTCATTTCTATATCGTAGCTTTCAAGTTATTTGTGATTGAAAACAAAAAATGTGAAGTTATATATATGAAACTCTAGTATTAGAGACTTAAACATTATATTATGATCAAAGTTTCAAGGAACAATATATCAATAGTTGTGAATACTTTATATTGGTAGATTAAATTACGAAGTATAACGCTTATCTTTTGGACTTCGTAATTGCGACATCAACATAATCTTTTTAACTCGTTACTAGATTGTGTAGTGAACATAGGTTTGATTTCAGGCCTAGAAAACTGTGGATAATTATATAAGTTTAAGGAAATAGATTTACGAATTTGTTTCGTTGTTGAAAGAAAATCAATAGAATTGAAGGTCGGGTTTTCATTGAAGATCTTAAGGTTGGACCGATTCTAAGCTATATAAGGAATCAAGATAGAATCGATCTTAACTTATATTGGGAGTTAAAATAGAACCGATCCCTACTTATATTGGGAGTCAAGGTAGAATCGATCCTAACTTGTTTTAGGAGTCAAGGTAGAACCAATCCCAATTTTCAAAAGTCACGTACACTTTAGGGTTTGTGTGATTTTGGAAATTGGGTTTGCAAAATAGGGAAGTTCAAGATGTCGACATAGTGAGTAATTTAAACCTGGGAAGAAATATTATTTATTAATTATTCAAAGATATTCCTTGATACTCAAGGTGAGATCCCAAACTGAAATGTTTGAGAATCTTTTGAGATTTTCGAATGTATATGTTTTTGTTTTACCAGCAAACAAAACATATCTCTGGAAAGATATATTAGTTAAGTGCTAGCTAATATTTAGTTGTCCAAGAGGGATTTTGGTTATACAGTTGGATATTGGTTGAAATAAGACAAAACCGAAAATAGGAATATATTGCATATCCTTTGATATTTTCGGTTATGGAAATTCCTTGGTGTCCACACTACCTTGGTCTATAAATAGTGAAGTTTTTTATTCTTACAAACTTATCCAGAGGCAGGCACTTCGTTTCATATTCACTGTTGTAGCCGAACAATAATATTCTCTTAATACTATCTTGGAGAGGAGAGTAACCTAATTAAGAGAAATCTTTTACATCCTCTAGTTTAAATAATTTTTAGGGATCAAGAGCATCTAGATGGTATTTTTAGTGGGAAGCATTGTTATTTTGGTTTTCAATTATTGATTTGATTGACTAACGGTTGTTAACTCTTAATTGCACCTAGTTTGATTATTCTTGGGAGACTTTTCTTATGACATAAGCTCACTCAACTTAGTTCAAGAGATTAGCGGTAGTTCATATATGATTTTAGATCTAACATTGACTTGTGATCATCCATTGTTAACAAATTTCATTCTGTGTGTGATCGATCATAAGTTGGAATCAAGTTTGTTAGTGTGCAGGTACAAAAGAAGACTATTGAATATTTGAAGACAAAAAGATTTTCTTATTGGTTTCATATCTATGTGATTTGCATCGTACACTTACTTGATCGGTTGGGATCCGACTAGATCTCGTCTATCTTTGATAGACGATTGATTGATATAGTCGTAATATATCAACATATGTATTTAGTATCTCTTTGAGATCTATTTAGATTGATTGCGAATCCAGATTTGATTATTTTGGTAATCTTGATTGATCTAAACCCGACAAAGGAGTTTAATTGATTTTAAACAGAAGAGCCTTTGTCAGAAACTCAACTATAATATCTCTGGTTAACATCTTGAGATAAGAAGATTGGTTACCAAACAGATTAGTACTTTACTTTTTGGAAGATAATCCAAAGGAGTTGAGTGCATAAAGTTTTGAGAGAGGATGAAATAACTTAAGATAGTGGACTCTATCTTAGGATTCACGTGTGTTGGCTAAATTGGTTGTAGGCGCGTTGATACTGAGGAAACTAGGTAACTAGGGGTAGTTTACTTGTTCTAAACTATACGAAGTTGGTAGTGTCTTTGTATAGCGGCTTAATTCTGAGAGTACTCAAAGCTGAACTAAGTCCCGGGACTTTTTTGCGTTTGCGGTTTTCTCATTAAAAAAATCTTATGTGTGCCTTTACTTTTACTTTCCGCAATTATAATTATTGTTTTAGTTATAATTAAAAGTAAATACACTGTAAGTTAATCCCGCACTTGGGTTGATCCCTATAGTTGTGTTCGGTTTCAAACTAGAGACTTTATACCAAGTGTACACCATGTGTTTTGCTATCTTCTTGATAGTCTCTGTCCATATTAGGTCACGCAAGGTATCATACTTATAGGTGGATATCGAAAAGATTTTGGTGTACTTGGTACCCTCGTCATTTTACTACTCAAATATCAAAGGCAAGCATGAAGAATAACCAAAGACGTGAAGGATGAGTACCATCATTACTACGGACATCCAACCGAAGCCTGCAAGCATTTGATACATACCTTACAGAGACTCATAGGCGAAAAGAAACTCATGGAATACGTTCAGTTACCACTCGTACCTGCAAGGAATCATTGCAAAAAAGGGTCTAACTCACCGAAAACGGAAATTTCTTGAATATCATCATGTATTTGGAGCAGGATCCACCTTTATTACCCAAAGACATTTTCTATGGCGCTCGAACTCACAAGAGGATCAAATCTCACAAGGTATTTAAGCTGAACGATGTTCCTATGAGAACGTTCGAAGATTGGATAGTGACACCAATAACATTCTTAACAAAGGATATCAACCAAAAAGTTAAAATGAATATTAACTCTTTACTATTGACATTTCCCATCCAGGGATGGGATGTCAAGAAGGTCCTCATCAGCGGGGGAATCTCCCTGTATGCACTTTTTGTTTAAAAATTTCCATGGGATGGGTTTGAAGGATGAGAAAATATACTCGTTCAGTTGCACTATCTAAGTATTTAATGGAGTTATATCCAAACCAAAGTGTGAGATTTTTTTGCAGGTACGAGCTAGACCCATGGTAACCACATCAAAATTTTATATAGTGGACGCACTCTATCCCTACAATTTGGCCATGGGAAGGCTATGGGTCCATTAATTAAGAGAAACTACTTCGATGTATCATCAGTATCTGTGTTTTCCTACACCTATAGGGGAAATAA
Organism: Papaver somniferum; assembly: GCF_003573695.1. NCBI lineage: Eukaryota > Viridiplantae > Streptophyta > Magnoliopsida > Ranunculales > Papaveraceae > Papaver > Papaver somniferum. The sequence continues at coordinate 95,089,387 of NC_039359.1, forward strand.
AAATCAAATGGGATCATCATGATGCGAGGATGTGCAACTTAACGGATGTAAGTCTGAGCGAAGAAACAGTTGAAGCATGGCGAAACACCAGAAAAAGAAAAGGAGAGGCATCAAAGGAAATGAAGCATGGAGGTTACAATGCATCGGTAACTTCAGCAGCTCGCCAGCATCTTACAGATCCCTACATCCGAAGAAGCGTAGAAATAGTAATTACTTAAAATCACTCCTCTAGGACCTCATAAGCCAACCTTTATATCGGTAGAGCCAACTAAGAAAATTAACATAGGTTCATCAGACCAACCAAAGGTGATGAGCATCAGCACCTTTTTAAGAGAGGAAGAGGAAGTGAAACTACATCAACTACTCAAGGAATACTCGAATATATTCTCATGGAAGATGGAAGATATTCCCGGGATCGACCCTTATATGGTGTTATACACCTACAACCGTACGCAACACATTCAAACAACGCACATGTAAAGTGGCCCCAATTCACGACGATGTGGATAAGAAGTTGCAAAAGCTTCTAAAGGCAGGATTCATCAAGGAATAAAAGTACCCCACATGGGTATCTAACATATTAATTATGCCAAAGAAGAATTGAGGGGTACAAGAGGTTTTCCTTCATGGATGACTACTCAGGTCATAATCAGATTGAGCTAAATAAAGAAAACCAAGAGGGTATTGAGGTCCTTCATGGTTGTCCTTCATGGTGAACATATTTCCAAGCAATAGATTGGCATAACCCTTGAAGTTTACGTATATGGAATAATCATGTAAAGCAAATAAGCCGGGAATCACCCATCGGACTTAAGAGGAATTTTTGAGGAAATGCGAAGTTGCCACATGGAAGTAAATTCGGAGAAATGCACATTCAGGGTAACCTCCGGGAAATTTCTCGGATACCTGGTGACAAAGAGGGGGATTAAGGTATATCCTAAAAAGGTCTGAGTGGTAATGAAGATGCCATCCCTTAAAACCTTAAAATGAGTTCAGAAATATACTCAACATTAAAGATTAAAGACGCATTTCCTCAAGAAGTGGGTAGGCATACTCATCGAACGTCTCTAAGGAAGTTGTAATTCTTTACAGGTAACATGGTATACCTTCCAAAGCGACTATGTAAGCCGATACTCTAAAATTTTGTTCTGGAACATGCAAATGACCAAGTACGCGGTCTTCATTCATATAGATCCAATGTATGTGGCATCTTATGGCTGGATCAGGTGAACGACTAATGAATGTACGACATATGCACATACCATACAACCTCAATGAAACCAAAGATAACAAAAAAGTCTCACACCGAGATAAGACCATAAATACTCAGCTTCACTTCAAGAGAATGGACACTCAATTACTAATAGAAACTAGACCTGAGCTTATACATGTAATCAATACTAAGACAAAGAGTATAATACTTGATACTTTCTAGATTTATTACTTTGATATTAAAAAAAATCATTTAACCTCACTCATAATATTTAAAAAAATAGATCTCATTATCCCGTGGACGTGGGCGAAATGCGAACCATATAATTCTCTGTGTTGCTTGATAACTTAGCTGCACTTACATTATTTATTTTGATCGCTTATATATCTCCTTAGTTATATTAGTGTTAACTCGTATTACGAACGCATAATTACTTCTTAGCATCAGATAAACTGAGGCATCAATACTCATATAGTATTCGATTCTCTGAGTTAATCTCATTACGTAGACATTCGAAAAATTAGAAGTTACAGAACCCAACATCAAGAGGAGTGGTAAACGTCGTGGATCCTGGAGGTGAATTGGATCATCATGGGTGGATGACTTTGCTCGATGCACCTACTTGTTTCTCCCAAATTTTTCTCCATTATGTGTCACCAATCTAAATATTAATTTAGGAATGATGAATTCATTTGGAATTGATACACGCATGAAGGACATGAGTAGCCAATAACTTGGTGATACGTATTGGAAAAAACTTTTGGGACAAAGGTAAAGGTCCCATACTCATATCATAGTTAGATTTTTGGCAATGTATTTTTATTAAGTTGTTCATATATGACATATCATCTTTGTTTAGTTTTTTGTGGGATTGAGAATAAATCGTCTTTGAAATTCATCACTAACAATTTGTACCCGGTCTCCTTCGATAATCAAATTAGTGGTTTTACCTCCGTATTGTAGTTGAGTTTCCAATGTAACACCCTAAGATTAGCCACAAAAGGTTTGAAATGTTTGCTTTTACAACTACGAACCATTATGGTACCACAATTCAATATTGCATTCAGTATATCTTGCAACGACTAAAGCTAAGCAAACTACTTTCTATTAAAACTTATTTTAACATTAATCAAATCCAGGAAGCACATAAACTTTATAAGTTGTAAAATATTGTAATTTGTTCTCTGTTTACGAATGTTAAGCGGATAATACTTATACAGTTGCTAATGTTCACTCCTTATATAGAGAAGTACTAGTAGTCTAGAATTAAAGGATTCATACACTGATAAAATGAAAGAATGAAATTATTGTTATTTCTTCCCAAGCCCTCGTTACAAGTCTTCTCTCGGCTATTTATAGCCTGAACGTAGAATGTTAAAAGGGTTGTGAATTAGCCACGATGGCCTACACATGTCAATTAGGAGATGAAAACTAATCCTTGTAGATTAAGAAAATAAGGCTTATCTAAACCAAAGTTGAGTCCAGAGAATTCTGGATCGTTTGTCGCATTCAGGGAGATGGTGGGCCACAGATAAAATGGTGGGCCATCTCTTAACTCATGCTTACGTAACACTCTCCCTTGGACCACCATTTCTAAGAACGTTGCCTCATTAAAATCTTGCCAGAGAAATTCAGTAGCCAAAACTTGTTTCAGTATCGGTAGCTTCAAAGTGATGATGGTAGTCACACATTTTCTCCCGTCGCCGAAATCGTGTCAGGAAAATCATTTAGGAAAAACCTGAACTTGGAATGAGATTAGTCACTGTCATGAAATCCTTCCTCTGTCAAAGTTGCGTCAGGAAAACCATTTAGGACAAAACCTGAGCTTAGAGTGAGGGTGGTCGCCGCCACAAAATATTTTCATTGACAAAACTGCGTCAGGAAAAACCACTTGGGAAAAACCTGGACTCCTGCGCTAGGAAAAACACTTGGGACAAAACCTGAGCGCCGGGAAAAACTTCCTCCGTTAAATTGCGTTATGAAAAACCACTTGGGAAAAAACCTACACGCCTGCGTCAGGAAAACCACTTGGGACAAAACCTGACCACAAAAATTCATAATAATGCCGACGTCGAAGAGCATGTTGCCTCGTTAAAAACCTCGTCTGGAAAACCCCGTGGGACAAAACCAGACCAAAGGAAAAGAGTACAACGGACGTCGCCCAATGACAGTGCTGGACACGCATATGCTGCCTCGTTAAAACCTTGACAAGGAAAACCCATCGGGACAAAACCTTGGCGAAGGAAAAAGAGTACAGCGTGTTTAAGTTCAGCCAATGATTCTACGAGTTTACTCCCCCTGAAGCATGATTTCTTAAAGCGGTTGGTGGTGGAAATATTATATAGCCTTCACAAAACTGCTTTACCATTTGTAGTTTATGGAGGATTGACTGCATGTCTTGCGCCGGGTGCACAATCGCCATTGTACACCTCGCATTTAAATCCTCCGTACATTTCACACCAATTTATTTTCCCGTTTTAACTTCAGGCATAACAATGAAAGGCCCTTTTGTAAACTCATAAATACCGTAGAATCAATTTCAGCCTCTAAAAGGTAACCTGCAAAATAAAAGTTAGAACATAACAAGATAATGCATGCGTTATATTCGTATATGGTACTTCTGGACCATAAAGTATTATTTTACGTAAATAACAGATGGATCACTTTTCCACTCTACGGGATCCAAATTAACGGTGCTAATTTAGAAGCACGATGAGTATCAAAACTAGATACTCCGGTAGACAAGTTTTATTATGCTAGCATGTCCTCGAACTTCAGGTCGAGCAAATATTTCAATTTCAGTGAGATATCAAAATTTAGTTCAAGCGTGGATTTTAGCGCTGTGAAGGGCTTTTCAAGAAGCCGAAGATGATATCATCAATTCATCAGGATATTAAACCTATACCAAAGAACATAAAATTCACACAAGGATTGTTCATTAATTTCTCCTATGTGATTATAATGACTTATTTTCAAGCCTGACGTAATTCACAAAGTCAGGTGGCTGCCTATGTCAGAACCTTGAATCCTTTAGGGATTAATTACAATCACTAACAATATGCAATGTGAGTCCTTCAGGGACTACCACGCTAAATTGCATCTATATTAGGAGAATACCTTTAGTTTTACAGAACCAATCCTGGGGTTCAGCAGGAAACCCTGTATCGCGCTTAAAACGATAATACTATTCTCTCTGCGCTTAATCTCAAACACCAACCTGTAATTTTCAGGCCTCACAATTTTACGGTGTGAGTCGGATCCGAACTTTTGCGCTTTTTCGAGAGATTCCATCTTCTACCTTAGTTTGATGGGAACAAGTCATATGCCTACCAATCACAATGTCGATGTTCCTCTGCAGAGGGGTACACAACCACTATTGTAAACAGTAATCGACAATCATATACAATCTAACACATTCTCTAGTGCACGCACACTTAACAAAAGTTTCACAGACTGGTACCAGCGCCACTTCAGGGGCATTATCATCTCCTCATTTTCAATGAGGGGTTTTAAACTTAGAGAATGCGGATCATATTTTGATAGTCTCCACGAGCACTATCTGTAGTCTCTCTTCAAGAGTACTACATATTAGAAAAGTGATTGGACTCTCTTTTGAGAGGCATATATATATGAGGCAGTTATTCAGGCCTCAAGCGTGTTTGAATACACGACTTGGTCGTTACGAGATGCATGATTTAACCTGGTGTGACAACTTCTTGTGTCTGCATCCTCAAGCAAGTGACAAAAAAAAGTTTCCAAGAGCTACTGCAGTTATTTGTTTTAATCATGAGTAATCTCCAACACCTCAATTACATCCAATATCTTGGTGTGAGAAAACAAATGAGATGTTTCACGCCAATTCTAGTGGCAGCCAAACTTTCTTTGATCAGGATAAACACTTAATCAGATAACCTATTTAATTTGTCGACATTGTTCACTGTAACCTTTAGGTCGTTCTTGTCGTCTCCATGACTTCAAGGGAAAACCCTTAAGGTTGTCGACATAATACGTGCCATCTTCAGAAGGCAGTCTTTATCCCCCTGGTTTAGGCGGGAAAAATCCTTTTAGGTTATCATAATTTGCACTATCCTTTTATGGTGACGTTTCTCCCCCTGATTAAAGTGGGAGAACCTTAAAGGTTATCAACCCTACTCTTTCCAAACTTCTGGTGGCGGGTTGTCATGCCAACTTCTGGTGGCATTTTAGTTTTCCTGATCATGGCGGAAACATTACTATCTCATTTCTGGAAACTTCTGGTTCCATAATTGCCTGATTTTCAAAGGCAATTCTGCTCATAATAGTTTTTAGGTTTTAATTTAACTACACAATAGGTATCCAAAAAACAGCTGCAGGCTCGACAAGAGATGAGATATTTCACGCCGTTCCTTATAACGGTTTACTTCCTCCCCCTAACGGCGGGAATACAGTCTCATCTTCAATAAGACATTACCAACACATGGTTTTAAATGTCTTCTGAATCGAAACCAACATATATAGCTAGGTGACGTTATGGAACAAATACGTAAGTTGTAAGGTTGCTTCCCAATATATAATTGATGGTAAATAGTTGGTCGAGCAATAAACTAAAGATTCTTTAAATAAAGAACTCAACTAGATCATGTCGAGTGCGCACATGTGCTAACTATATGCTCGATATAACACCAACTGAAGGCAAAGCATCAAAGCCTATCAATTTACCATCAAGATAAATGGACTTAAGTGGAAAGTCCAAAAATGGATACGCAACCACAAGATTTGCACAAACAGTTCGGCAAAATCTAACATTACGTGTTAATATAACAAGAGACCATCTAGTAGATGTGTCTATCAATACATTAAAATATTGAAATAATTGTCCATATTGCAGGGTGAATAAGTCCTGCAATTTCCACCTTGAATCCTTTCTAGGAGTTAATGTTGGTGATTCAGCAACTGGTTACCATAATGTTAATGTTGATGCAATTTAACAACTAATTTTCTCAGGGACCAACAACACAATTTACATCCTCATCTAATAGAATCTTCAGGTTCTGTAAAAGATGCCTATGAGCATTTTAAATTGTCTACTCATCTTGGTAGAACTTTGGTGTCCATAACGACCATGCATGAGCATGAAAAGTCGAGGTCATTAAGCTTCTGGCTAATGACACTGTGAGATTCTACGGATAGAATTTTCATATGGCACACCCCATAAAAGAGAGAGCCTAAAGCTTCTCTAAACGTACTTCTGGCACAAAAACAAACAAAGTAACAAAATACTCCATAAAAATGCTCGTTTATCATTTCAAGGTGGTAACGCCAAATATTCTCAAAAACTCAACAGATTCTTCAGGAATCCAGAATATTATAAGGCGTTAATAAAGATGACTGTTGTATCACCAAAATGATACGCGCTCTTCCGGAGCCGTCTATCATATTATTCGAACCCGAAATGGAAATTTCACATTTCCCAAAATCTCTACAAGGTTACAGAAATGGTTCGAAAAATTGTGTTTGTTGTTCCGCTGTCTTTGAGACACATATCCCCATCATACATATCTTTACTGGATAGATTACTTCTGGAATCCATATCCTTTAGTAAAGATAGACGAGAGAAAAATAGTAAAGTAATCAACAAAAACATTTGGTAATCATGGGCTACTTCGGGAACCCAAAATTTTATGGCTTATTCCTGAAATCCATGGACCACTTCTGGAGCCTAATATGGATTACCACATAAACCACATATTACACGTTGGACTGCTTCTGGAGTCGACAACGTCTCAGGGATTACTTCGAGAATCCATTATTTACAAAACAAGGAAATAAAATATACAACAGTTAAAATCAAAAGGAAACATAAACATATATATGGTACTTAAAGGAAATAACAAATCTCCATTTTCATCACCTTCAGGGTCGACGAAATATTAATTTACAAGTGTGCAAATGGATACATGCTTTATAGGAAAATTCCTCAATATCAGTCACAGGTCACTTCAGGGACCGTTGATAGAAACCGGCTAGCACTTTATAATGGGTCACTTCTGGGACCAAACGGCTAGCGGACCGTGCCCTTTTGCATCCATACTATGCTAGACGAGATTCCAGCTTCTGGTGGAATTGTTTCAAAATCTCTGGAGATTATTTAGAGCAAGAGAAATTAAATTTATGTTATCCTCTAGGGATACAACAATTTCTCGCTTCGCTGGTATTAAAACCGCAAGTACCATAACAAAAATAATATAGCGGAAAATTATTAATGTTTACGGAGTCGCGGTTCTCACCTTCCCGCACTTACCCAAAAACATTCGTACAAGTTTGCAATACTTGTAGAACAACTTGCCTCCATTAATAGTGTTACTACCACTGATAAATAGAAGCAACATAGTCAGTACTACTATCCACATATATAATCAAAAACACAAATTCAACTCAAAACACAAATATAAATTGTGAAGTTGATTATATAGCTTTGTGGGTATCATCCCCGGCAGCTTGGAATAAACATCGTCGAACACTGGTTTATCAATTGGCGGCATCGAGCTATTCGTGCTGATAATGTATTGTAATTTGTTCTCTGTTTACGAATGTTAAGCGGATGATACTTATACAGTTGCTAATGTTCACTCCTTATATAGAGAAGTACTAGTAGTCTAGAATTAAAGGATTCATACACTGATAAAATGAGAGAATGAAATTATTGTTATTTCTTCCCAAGCCCTCGTTACAAGTCTTCTCTCGGCTATTTATAGCCTGAACATAGAATGTTAAAAGGGTTGTGAATTAGCCACGATGGCCTACACATGTCAATTAGGGGATGAAAACTAATCCTTGTAGATTAAGAAAATAAGGCTTATCTAAACCAAAGTTGAGTCCAGAGAATTCTGGATCGTTTGTCGCATTCAGGGAAATGGTGGGCCACTGATAAAATGGTGGGCCATCTCTTAACTCATGCTTACGTAACATAAAAGCAATATTTTAATTAGATGCTTCATCGTGAACTTCAACATGAATACCTACATTACTAAAAAAACACTTAAGCTAGACAAATTACAGGAGAGATCCCTCTCTTTAATTTTTTGACCCTTAACTTGGAGGATAAGGATTCTTATTATATAGATAATGAAGATAGGCCCTCATGATTATGTGTTACATAGGTAGTATGCAAACTCAGTTAAATACATATTCTAGAGTATTCCAACTAGTGCGTTTGGGATTGCCACATAGGTCCACTGTACATCTAACAACTCTGCATATTTTTTCTTCATCTTTTCAGCAGTTATATTTAATGGATGGGTAGTAAATTCCCTAAGCCATTTTCGATGAAAATATACCACTAGCTTGTTTGTTGTATGGACCAGTAACTTGATCTGTAGGAAGCAGTTTTAGCAACATGAGCACAAAAAGGACAGCTCACATCTCCATCTTGAATAACATAAATAAGTTTATCTCTTGTAGGCAGGATGTAGTTGACATGTTTCCATAAATACTGACTGATGCTTAGCAGCAAAGAAAGTTTCCAGAGTTTCTTGAATATAACCTGCATTCTTTAACCCACTGAATAATTTACGTTCTTCTCCTCGAACATTTTTCTGTAGGCTGACTTTACAGAGAAAAAACCATTTCTTTCAAGGGTACGTATCATTTTGTCTTCATGTTCATGATGAATTAAGATATTAGAATGAACCTTTATGTAGTAGATTCAAACAGGGAGAAGATAAGCTGATAATCCCAACTACCTTTATTTTGAGAAAAAAGTTTGTGAGCATAAATGTAGTTAAGATGATTAGTCACCCATTTTTAGGGGTTGGTGGACATTCTAGTTCCTTAATCCAACTATGCTTCCAGATAATAATCTTTTTCCCATTACCAACACTCCAACAACTGTATATTTTTATGAAATCTAACTCACTACTGATGCTTGTCCAAGACCATGTTGAAGTACTATTTTCTTTGGCATTAAAGACCTTCCCATCTTTAGCTTGTAAGATTTGGCACATACGAAAGTATTATCAGTACACATTTTCCAAATCAGAGATTTCTTTCTTTTCTAATATCAAGTTCTCTAACTTGCAAAACTCCATTGATAGTTTAACAGGATGATGGAGCCATATTTTTACTGAAGAAGACTGCAGATTTATGAAAATTGATAAGCTGATATGAACATGCACTAAAATATTCAATCACTTGAAGAAGCTTGTGTAGTTGGACCATATTTTCCTTACAGAAAATTAAGCAATCATCTGCGAACAGTAAGTGATTAATTTTTGGAACAGATCTTGAAATCTTCATACCTGTAAGCTGATTAGTGAGTTCATAATGGTTTATTTGACTTGAGAAAACTTTCGTAGCTAAAATGAATGGGTAAGGGAATAGGGGATCCGCTTGCTTGATACCTCTTGTTGGTTTGAATGAATTAGATGAAGAACCCATCATCATAATTTCCACTTGAATGGTGTTATGCATTAGTAGATGAGTTGACGTAACTTCTCACTAAAACCAAACTTCCTTAGAACTTTAAGTAGGAAGTCCCGCTCTAATTTGTCAAAAGTTTTTGACATGTCCATCTTTAGAGCTAGATGACCAGTTCTTCCTCTTTTCTTCTTTATACCTTTGACCAATTCTTGTACTAAGAAGATGATTCATAAACTAACCTCCCAAGAACATAAGCTGACTGCATGGGAGAAATGGGCATATAATATTCTGGATTATGAGTTGTTGAGCACTTGGGAATCAAAGTGACTCTAGTGCTATCGATTTTTTTGAGTACATAACCAGAATTGGAGAAAGCCTTTATCATCTTGCAAACATCCTCCTTCACAACTTTCCATTGTGATTGATAGAAACCAGGAGGAAAACCATATAGTCCTGGAGCAGTAAGGATCCATAATCAACAAAGAAGCATAAATTTATTCATCAGTCAGAGAAGCAGTTAAAGCATCATTGTCTTCATCAAAAATACAAGTTGGAATGGGTTTAAGAAAGTGATAAATGTCATCTAGGCTTGAGGTTAATCTTATCTTATGAAAATGAGTAACAAGGAGTCTTCAATAGAGTTTCTATCTTGACACCAAGTCTCATCAGGGGCCAACAAAGAATCTTTCCTAGTTCTAACTCTTCTCTGGTTTGCATTTAATATTTTGAGTTTCTGTCCATGTTATTATAGAAATGATCTCTAGACTTCTGTCTGTTACAACTAGCTTGAACATCATTTATCTCTTCAATCTTTTAGAACTTCAGAAGTATTACTTCCTTGAACATCTGTTACTTGCAAGTGAGTTAAGTCTTGTTGAAGATCATTATCCTTGTTTTCATGTGGCCAAAAGTATTTTTGCTCGGAATAGATAGAAAATGTCTAGTATTAGAATATTTGTCAGATAGAACATAAGCTGCAGACCCTGTAAGATTAGTTTTCCAAGCATTTGCTATTTCACTTAAACAAGTATCATTTTGGAGCCAATGCTTAAAAACTTTCCAGTTTCTCCCTGTATTTACAGATATACTATAACAAAATAACATAATAAGGGAATGATCAGACCCTAATTGAGTGAGATGATTTAAAGTGGCATCTAGATAGCTCAAAGTCTACTCATTATTTATCAAGCCTCTATCTAATCTGGATTTTATCCTGCCTATTTCATGACTATTATTGGTTCATGTGAATGGGTTACCACTGAAACCCATGTCATGCAAATCAGCTTTTCTAATTTGATCAAGAACTTTGGTAAAGGTAATGTTTGTACTAGTATTACTTTCAGAAGTGTCCATAGTAATATTTAGGTCTCCTATGAGAACCCAAGATATGGAAACAGAAGAACTAAGACTATTTATGTATTTCCATTGACTAAGTTGATCATCCTTATAAGGAGTACCATAAATGCATGATAGAAACCAATCACCTTTAGTAGGATAATTATTAACAATTGCATGAATCATATTAATGGAGGAGTGCACAACATCTAGATTGAACCCATCCTTCCATAAGAGGATAATCCCACCATCTTGACCCACGGAAGGGACATAACATTTATTAAGAAAGTTTAGAAAACTAGTTAACCTGATAATTCTATCATCGTTAATCTTAGTTTCCGGCAAGAAAATAATATCAGGGGAGTACAACGAATTTAGGTGAAAAAGGTGGTCTCTAGTTTCTTTTCTTAAAAACCCATGACAATTCCAACTTAATATTTTCATTGTATAAGCTGTAAATTTTGAAAGTGACTTGAGTTATTTCAATATTAAACGAAACAAAGTGCAATAAATGACATGCAGAAAAAATGTTAAAACTGACTATGACGAGATTATGCAAATTCTCTATATAAAAACAGAGTTTTTTCGAGCAGCGTGGTTAACTGGAGCTTCATTCTGGCCCCACCATTTAGAATTTCAGCCAATAAAATTTCAGAAGAATCTTTTGGACCCATAAAATATTATTTGGCCAATCACATTTTACAAAATAATTTCCAAAAATTACTAAATCCTATTTAATCTAAGAAACATATCAAAACAAATATATACAACTTTAACATTACAAAAAAAAAAACAATTCATCATGATAAAATAAAATAAAATATGCAATGTTCATCGTGATTTCATCGTAAAAATAGATCAATCATTAAAAAATAATCAATCATATATGTTAGAGCATTGCTCGGTCGAACTCGCATGCGTTGCTATCTCAAGCATGTTTGTCAATGTTAGTGATCAAAACTATAAGTCTTGATTTCTAGTCTATTATAGCTAAGTCTCGGACTAGGATAGAAAGTTTAGTTGAGCTCAAGGACTTCATGGCGATTCATCATACAAGTAGAAGAACTACTCAAGGAACCGGTGGAACTTCTCGACAAAAAGGTATTGAAGACTTGAACTTATCTATCACTCAAAATTCTATCTACTTTATCTCCTACTTTTTGAGACAAGAAATTGTATGCTATATATATATATATATATACTTGGATTATACATATTTGGTATTTCGAGCCGAGTATACCTCGCCTATCTATATCTCGAAATATGTGTTGGTAAGCTTTTCGCTTCGATCAAGTTTATCTTTACCATGTGACGAAAGTTATGATATGTTTCAATCATCTTGAAAATTGCTTTGACGAGAAATGGTGTAACAACTACAGAATGTCCTCTAAGAATGTTTCAATGATTGAAATGAGAGTTTATATTACATAACTAATGGTGGACATAAGCATTGTTGTGGAAACACATGTATGTATAAGTCCTATTCCTTGAACCAAAGTTTGCGAACTTTGTTGATCAAGAGAACCGGAAGAATGGAGTGAGCCAAGTCCGCGATCTGCCGAAGTTTTCAAACCCGAGAATTTCTGATGGAGTTGAAAAACTACTTGCGTGAAGCTAAGTCCGCGAACCGGCGAAGTTCTCATACCCGAGAATTTTTGCTGTAGTTTGTAAACTCTGTCTGGTAACTTAAATCCGCGAAACTAGTCTGCGAACTTGAGAAGGTTATATATCTGAAGATGGTTTCTGAACTTGAACTTAAAAATACTAAGGAATGCAGTTTTCAAACCATGACTATAAAAGTTCATGAACCGATTCAAGTGAATCAAATCATCTTTGCTTCAATTGTGTCTTGTGTAGTACATAAGATTTCCTTGCAATTGAACAACTCTCTAACTAGTTCATTTGAAGTCATCTGAACTAGTTATGGTGAAGAAGAACATGGTTGATATGAAATTCTCATATGGCTAACCTTTTGGTTAACTATTGTTGAACCAACAAGTGCATACGTTTGGGTACGGTTAACAAACCTAGAAGCGTGCATTGTCAGGTGTGTGTGTAACAAGCTAAGTTTTCGATCTAACGGTTGAGAAATATTAGCTTGAATCTAAATCAGGTTTTCATCTAACGGTGAATATTGAATGCTTTGTTATTAAGATAACATTGATTGCAAACCCTGATTTGAAAGACTATATAAAGGAGACATCTAGTATTGTAAAAAACTAATCCCCACACCTTACGTGTGATACTAGTCTGCGTGCTAGAGTCGATTCTCCTTTAACATTTGGTTTTCTTCTTCTACAACCAGGTTAACGACTTAAAGACTTCATTGGGATTGTGAAGCCAGACCGATACTACTTTTATCGTAGTTGTGTGATCTGATATTGCATCTTATATCGTACGAGTACAATCAGATTGATTGGCTTGAGATTGATATCTCTGATAGGCAAGATATAAAAAGTAATCACAAACATCTTCGTCTCATTGTTTGTGATTCCGTAACATCTTGTTTCGCTACCATTCAATTAAGATTGTTGTGAGGTGATTGATAACTCTAGGCTTTTCTTCGGGAATATAAGACCGGATTATCAACTGGTTCATGTTCACCTTGATTATTATCAAAAGACGGAACAAAACCTTTTAGGTTTTATCTATGGGAGACAGATTGATCCTTTGATAGACTTGTATGTGTGAGACAGATTTGTTTATTGTCAAGTCTTCGACTTTGGGTCGTAGCAACTCTTAGTTGTGGGTGAGATCAGCTAAGGGAATCAATTGCGCGGTATCCTACTGGGATCAGAGGCATAGAGAGTACAACTGTACCTTGGATCAGTGGAAGACTGATTGGGGTTCAACTACAGTCCAGTCCGAAGTTAGCTTGGATTAGGCTAGTGTCTGTAGCACCTTAATACAGTGTGTATTCAATCTGGACTAGGTCCCTGAGTTTTTCTGCATTTGTGGTTTCCTCGTTAACAAAATTTCTGGTGTCTGTGTTATTTCTATTTCTGCATTATATTTGTTTATATAATTGAAATAATATAGGTTGTGCATTTGAATCAATAAATTGGAAATCCGACCTTTGGTTGTTGATTGATCCTTGGATATTGGTCTTTGGTACCATCCAAGTTATTCCTTGTATTTGATTTGAACTCGCAGTTCTTGATTGAGTAAATCAAATCAAGAAGAGAGATATAAACTCGTTGATATACTTTTAATTGATTGAGTCTTGTTGATTTTCTTAAAAGTATATTCGAGTTTGTCCACACATATTGCTAAGAGAAATATTGGATGGTGTTGTTAGACCCCCGCTTTTTCAATTGGTATCAGAGCAGGAAAACACGTTCAAGACCTTACAAGTCTGTGTTTGTAGCGATCTGACTCTATGGACATAGATGTTATCTCTATTAACATACCACCAGTCTTCGATGGCTCTAATTACTTATGGTGGAAAATTGTTATGCGAGCTTTTCTTCAAGCGCGTGATTTTCAATCATGGGTATATGTTGTTAATGGCTATGATGCTCCCGTTGTGGCAGTTAGAGATGTAAACGTTCCCAAGAATATTTGTGAATATAATCCTGCCGAGATACTTGCTGCAAAGCAAAATTCCGACGGTTTGAATGCCATCATACATGCCATTACCCCAAATCTTCAGCACCATGTGTCAAATTGCACTAGGTCTAAAGATGCTTGGGATATCTTAGAAACCGTATTTGAAGGTAACTCCAGTGAAAAGGAAGCTAGGCTTCAAAACCTTAATTCCGATTGGGAGAACCTTCATATGGAAGATGAAGATACATTTTATGAGTTTAGTCACAGAGTGTCTGAAATTGTTAATGCATCTTTTGCATTGGGTAAGACTATTCCTGAAAAGGACATTGTGATGAAAATTCTCAGATCTCTGCCATCTAGATACGAGTCTAAGAAGCATGCCATCGTTGAGGGAAATAACCTTGATAATCTTTCCAGAAATACATTGGTTGGAAATATAAAGATCTTTGATCATGAGTATACATCCAAAATCGGAAAGGATGTTGCCTTTAAAGCACAGAAGAACACTAAGTTACTTGATAAAAGTAAAAGTGTATGTGTCTCTGAGGATGATCAGTCTGAGGGTGATTTTTCGGATGAAGATCTTGAAAAATCAGTCTACTTGATCACAAAAGTGTTTAGGATCTTCTATTGAAGAGAAGTAAACGGTTTTCAAGAGACAAACCTAGGTCATCAGATAAACCTCACAATCGCGTCCCTCCTAAAAACAAGGATACTGACGAGGCTGATGACGAGGATATGCCACGGTGCTTTAAGTAGGTTTTGGTCATTTTGCAAACGAGTTCCCAAATCATAGAAAATATAATAGGAAAAAAGGTCTTGCTGTAACACTTGATGAGATGTCTGAGATCTATGTTTTTGATGAAGATAGAAAATCAAGTGTTGGTATTCTATGTGAAAACATTGATTTTGATAATTATAGCAATACATATATCAACCTTGATGGTTTCGGTAAAGAAGAGAATCTAATCAAGATGGAAGAATCAATTGACCCATCCTTTGGAAACTCTGTTTGTAATGTTTCAGGATCTACTATGTGTCTGGCTGCTTTCACACCACAGATGCATGAATACTATCCAAGTTTGACGTGCTCGTTTTGTTCTCAGAAGGGTCATGAACTATTAAGATGTTACAAGTACAAACATCAAGTGAGGCACGCCAACAAACTTCAACGAAGAGCAAATCGATTGGCAAGGAAGCTTAAACTTGCTCAGAAGACTGCTGAGGTATGTAGGATTTTATCTTCGTCTAAGAATTTGGTTTCCAAAGACAACATAAGACCATTAGAGAAAAAGGTATGGTCAAATCGCTTTGATAGACAGAAGTCAGAGGACTCCTCTCAAGAGTAAAATGGTGGACAAATTGTTGTTCACCACAACACAAATTAATTGTGTTGTTTGGTAAATCTTGTCTCATGTGCCTGATCAAAAGAGATAAGATTGTGTACCACTCAGGCTTTAGGATTTTTTTTTTAGGTTTGTTTTTCCTGTCTATCAAATAAAAGTAAAGGGTTATCATCGACAATTCTAATCTTTATAGGGTTTAGAATTGGGCGTCCACAAACCTGTTTAAAGGTTGCGAACCTTACATTCCTTTTTCCTCTTTGATATCCTTTATATCTTAAGACTGCTTGATAAGATTGTGAATTCCACTCACAAAAACCAGTTGTTTATAACTGTTCTCTAAGCATCATGTCTTTGGATGAAAAAGATGTCAATATGATTGTTAAGCCATCAATCAAGGAAAAATAGAAATCTCCAGTAACTCCTTCCTTGAAAAGAAAGAGGAGGAATACAAGAAAGCCAAGGGTTGTCCCTTCTAACTCTCAGAAGTTTTCCGATGTTCTTGATGAGTTGAAGGAAGTAAGAAAGGAGATTAGTGAAATAAAGGCTTGCGTTTTAAGATCTTTGGAAATTCAGAAGGTCCTGGTTCGACATCATCAGCCAAGACGGTTTGTTGGTATTGAATCCTTCCTCCACGAACCTTATATTCCAATGGTTGTTGAAGACAAGGAGTTCGGGAATGATAAGGAATTTCTCAAAGACATTGTTGCCTAGTATGTCTTCTTTTTGGTTTAGTTGGAAAAATAACTAGTGCTTTGAATAGCAATGATTGTGACTACACATAGCTATTATTTTTCATCTTCTTATTTTTTAAGTTTATTGGTATTAAATTCTAAAAATATTTGGAGGATGATATTTTGCAGTATTAATCTTTATGATTTGATATATTGCAATTTGTTATGGGATATTGGTGTTTACGTCCGTGAACTATGTTTGTCCCATACTCTGTCAAAAGTAAAGTCGTTTGTGATCGGTATTCACGTACTGGTAAAAGAATGAATATAATTTTGACAAATACAAAATTTAAGCTTATATTGTCAAACATTTGATGGAAGATAGGTTAAAATATTTTAATTTCAAGGATTATGTCTATTAATTGTCGTTATGCAAATAATGATTGAAGATAAAATGAATCCTTGTATATTCCGCAGTATTGATCATCCCTGATCTATATTTTATGTATTACTGTGAGGCTCCGTAATGTATTTTATGTTGAGCACTATACAACCAAGTTGATCTTTTAGCTTAGTTGGTGTTCCGTGAGATATGTTATGTCGAGCATATTGAACTAAATTAATCATCTTGTTTGGTTATTTAGTTATTGCTCCGTAAGTTTTCTTATGTCAAGCAAAACAAATTGATTACTTTTGTGATTAGTTTGGTTGTGTATTCCAATTAGATTAATTATGGGATCTCTTATAATTAATCTAGTTGAGTATTTTCGTGTCTCCATAAGCTCTCTTATGTTGAGCACAATCAATTGAAATGATCACCTTTTGTGTTTAATTTGATTATGTATTCCGATTAAATTAATCACAAAATTAATCATGGGTTTACTTGTGATTAATTTGATTGAGTTTTTGGATATAGAAAATCATTCTCATGGTTTTTGGTGTCCAATAAAATCCTTCTTTTCGTTTGAAATTAAGGTCGCTCTTGTGGTTCTTTCGGGAATGAAATCAAATGGAGGAGAGTTCTTTTGAACTTGTGCTTAATGGTTATATCTTGAGGGGTGTGCGGTTGTGGAATTTTAGAGGGGTTATCTTGTATATTCAAATTCCTTGATGAATGTATTTAGCTTCGGCTTTATGATTGCATCTAAATTAGTTGATATGTTTTTTTCCTTTTTTCATGAAATGTCTCTCTCGGAAATTTCATTATGATCCCTTTCTTGTACCTTTGCCAATTTTATTGACAAAAAGGGGGAGAATTAATATGTAGTTCATACTAAAAATACATATGGTTGTCGGATCATTATGTAAGGGGGAGTGGTTTCCATGTGAGATGGAGTATTGACTAAGGGGGAGTGATACATATCACCATAGTATTATTATTGAAGTTGTGATACAATTGAACTTTGACGATGTGTAATAATACTATGACACTGTATAACAATGATCGACAACTATGTTTTCTCATTGTTATAGCTACGGATCTTCAACGGCGGTGATGCTAAACTTACAACCTTTAGGATCATTACTTGGAAGTGACGAAGATTTCGAGGAATGTTGAAGATTAGACATGTGGAATAGGAGCTACTAAAGTTCTTTATCATTTTTGTATTCCATATGTATTGATAGTTTTCTCACTAAAATTGACAAAGGGGGGGGACTGTTAAAGCATTGCTCGGTCGAACTCGCATGCGTTGCTATCTCAAGCATGTTTGTCAATGTTAGTGATCAAAACTATAAGTCTTGATTTCTAGTCTATTATAGCTAAGTCTCGGACTAGGATAGAAAGAGTAGTTGAGCTCAAGGACTTCATGGCGATTCATCATACAAGTAGAAGAACTACTCAAGGAACCAGTGGAACTTCTCGACAAAAAGGTATGTGAAGAATTGAACTTATATATCACTCAAAAGTCTATCTACTCTATATCCTACTCTTTGAGACAAGAAGTCGTATGCTATATATATAGACTTGGATTATACACATTTGGTATTTCGAGCCGAGTATACCTCGCCTATCTATATCTCGAAATATGTGTTGATAAGCTTTTTGCTTCGATCAAGTTTATCTTTACCATGTGACGAAAGTCATGATATGTTTCAATCATCTTGAAAATTGCTTTGACGAGAAATGGTGTAACAACTATATAACGTCCTCTAAGAATGTTTCAATGATTGAAATGAGAGTTTAGATTACATGACCAATGGTTGACATAAGCATTATTCTGGAAACACATTTATGTATAAGTCCTATTCCTTGAACCAAAGTTTGCGAACTTTGTTGGTCAAGAGAACCGGAAGAATGGCGTGATCCAAGTCCGCGAACTGCCGAAGTTCTCAAACCCGATAATTTCTGCTGGATTTGACAAACTACTTGCGTGAAGATAAGTCTGCGAACCGGCGAAGTTCTCATACCCGAGAATTTCTGCTGGAGCTTGTAAACTATGCCCGATAACTTAAGTCCGCGAACCTAGTCTGCGAACTTGAGAAGGTTATATATCTGAAGATGATTTCTGAACTTAAAATTGAAAATACTAAGGAATGCAGTTTGCAAACCGTGGCTATAAAAGTTCATGAACCGATTCAAGTGAATCAAATCATCTTTGCTTCAATTATGTCTTGTGTAGTACATAAGATTTCCTTGCAATTGAAAAACTCTCTAACTAGTTCATTTGAAGTCATTTGAACTAGTTATGGTGAAGAAGAAGATGGTTGATATGAAATGCTCATATGGCTAAGCTTTTGGTTAACTATTGTTGAACCAACAAGTGCATACGTTTGGGTACGGTTAACAAACCTAAAAGCGGGCATTGTCAAGTGTGTATAACAAGCTAAGTTTTCGATCTAACGGTTGAGAAATATTAGCTTGAATCTAAATCAGGTTTTCATCTAACGGTGAATATTGAATGCTTTGTTACTAAGCTAGCATTGATTGCAAACCCTGATTTGAAAGACTATATAAATCAGACATCTAGTATTGTGCAAAACTAATCCCCACACCTTACGTGTGATACTAGTTTGTGTGCTAGAGTCGATTCTCCTTTAACCTTTGGTTTTCTTCTTCTAAAACCAGGTTAACGA
Organism: Papaver somniferum; assembly: GCF_003573695.1. Classification (NCBI taxonomy): domain Eukaryota; kingdom Viridiplantae; phylum Streptophyta; class Magnoliopsida; order Ranunculales; family Papaveraceae; genus Papaver; species Papaver somniferum. Next base: position 95,108,973 of record NC_039359.1, read on the forward strand.
CTTAAAGACTTCATGGGGATTGTGAAGCCAGGCCGATACTACTTTTATCGTAGTTCTGTGATCTGATCTTGCATCTTCTATCGTACGAATACAATCATATTGATTGGCTTGAGATTCATATCTCCGATAGGCAAGATATAAAAAGTAATCACAAAAATATTCGTCTCATTGTTTGTGATTCCGCAACATCTTGTTTCGCTACCATACGATTAAGATTGTTGTGAGGTGATTGATAACTCTAGGATGTTCTTCGGGAATATAAGACCGGATTATCAATTGGTTCCTGTTCACCTTGATTATTATCAAAAGACGGAACAAAACCTTTTAGGATTTATCTGTGGAGACAGATTGATCCTCTGATAGACTTGTCTGTGTGAGACAGATTTGTTTATTGTCAAGTCTTCGACTTTGGGCCGTAGCAACTCTTAGTTGTGGGTGAGATCAGCTAAGGGAATGAAGTGCGTAGTATCCTGCTGGGATCAGAGGCGTATGGAGTACAACTATACCTTGGATCAGTGGAAGACTGATTGGGGTTCAACTACAGTCCAATCCGAAGTTAGCTTGGATTAGTCTAGTGTCTGTAGCACCTTAATACAATGTGTATTCAGTTAATTGATTGAGTCTTGTTAATTCTCTTAAAAGTATATTCGAGTTTGTCCATATAGATTGCTAAGCGAAATATTGGGTGGTATTGTTAGACCCCCACTTTTTCAAAACGTTGGTAAGTAATACATGCAAAACGTTGGGAACAGAAAAACAAAAATTCAATAGATCAACAATGAATTAACTTAAAGATTATTTTTCTCAATATTGTTCATTTCATAAATAATTAATGATATTTTTCTACAATAGAAACTTGAAAATCTTAATGAGTATTTTAAGCAGCATTTCATTTAATTGACATGTTAAAGATGTAGGCTATTTTAGGTGTATCTTACAAGTAACGAGCGTATTAGCTATACAAAACTAGTCATAAAAACCCAAGATGACCAAACTTGTGGTACAAAAACTCCACTCAAATGTAGGGATCCATTAAAACTCCATCGTAAATAAAATTGATACAAAAACTCCAAATTTAAATGTTGGTTTCATCATAAAATTTGATGAAACCAACATTTAAATTTGGGGTTTTTATGTTAATTTTGTTTTGATGGGGGTTTTTGTGTTACTTTTGTTTTGATGGTTTTTTTGTGGAAGGATGGTGACACCTCTGGGATAATAACTCGCTTTAGCTATATTTGAAATTTAATAATTTAATTGGAAATCTCATGAAATCGAGTAACAAATCTTTAAGGGAGATTCTTTTTTCCTTTTTACATTGATTTCTTTTTACCATTAAAACTCTGATTTCTAAAGACTCTAAAGATGGCATTTATAATTTAAGCTAATACCTTAAATTCTGGATATTTTTAGATTTCTAAAAAGATTATTTCTAAAGATAATCTTTTCAGAATTGCTCTCTGTCTCTCTGTATAAGACGTTCGACCAAATGCTAATTTTTACGCCACTTTTCTCTTCCGTTCGTGGATTTGTATTGTTTTTTATTTATCGTTCTTTTCAGACGGTTCTTTTGTCTGATTCTGATTTGGGTTTTTCTTTTTGCTTTGCAGATATCCTGTTGTCGATTGGATTTCATTGAGGCATGGCATTGCTTCTCTCTTTTGAAAACTGTTGGGGCTTCATTGAGGTAAGTAGCTCAATGAATAACCCAATGAATTTTCAGTGCGAATAATTTGATTTTCATGATTTACGATAATTCTTGAATATAGATTTCGATTAGTTTCTTCGTTGAAGAAGATTAGGATCATCAACTATGAAGCAATTTAGTCCGCTAGAGAGTCTGATAGGGTAGAATGAGTATGGGTAGTCCGTTCAAGCCTTTCGTAATGCAATTTTTCTGGTAACATGCTAAATTTAGCTGTATATAAGCCATAAGGTAGTAGTAGCCAATAATAGACAATTACATTCGGTGTGATAAAAAAGCGAAAAAGCTAGGGTTTCACGTGGTTGGGCTCCGGTTTTCTCTCCCTCAAAATTTTCTTGGCGTTCACAAGTTTTCTTTTGATTTTGCGCTCTAATGGCGCAAAATCAAGGCAATAATCCACCAGTTTTTGTTAATAGTTATGATAATCAATCAACAAGGATAGGGAAAACTATCTATATCCCTAAGAATTATGCTGCTAACCCTAATGCTTCCGTGTTTGGAAGGCAGCTCGAAGAAGATGGAGTTTCAAACCCTAACGCTGCAACTCCTGAAGCGTTTAGGAATCATGGTGCAAACCCTAACGCTGCTATTCCTACAGCGTTTAGGAAGGTGATGGGGACGGAGATTCATGGCGCGTCTAGGAAGGAAGATGGAAATCATAACTCTTTTAGGAAACCGGGTGATGATGGTGTTATGGAAGGCTCCTATGCATCTATATTAAAGCGACGAACACATGTTTTATCAAAGATTGATGCCGAGACTCTTTCTCACCCTCCAATTTTCTCTTCAACAAATAATGATGTTTTGATCAAAATCCCACGAGACACTCATACAAGGATTAAGGCTGTGTGGAGATTCAGCTTGGTTGGTCGTTTGGTTTTCTTCAAAACCCTAAAATTTGATGATGTTAAAAGAGAATTATTGAATCAATGGAAGCTATCTGGTTCGGTTCAATTTATTCCATGGAAGAAGGGATATTTTGTTATTAAACTAGACAATGAAGATGATCGTAAACGTGTAAGCTATGATGGTCCATGGAAGATTCATTCTCCAAACGGAATTCAACAGCTTAAAATTCATCCATGGACACCTATGTTTGATCCTGGGAAAGATAAGATTACTAGAGCTGCAGTTTGGGTTCGTTTCACAGCTTTGCCAATGGAGTTTTGGGATGAAGAGACGATTTTTAGGCTGGCAAGAGGGCTTGGTAGGCCGGTTTCGGTTGATCCGCGTACTTTACGTCATGAATATGGTTACTTTGCTGCAGCCCTGGTTGATATAGACTTCTCTCAACCTTTGAGACGAATTTTGATTGATGGTGAAGAGAATGATGAAATTTTTGTTCAGGAATATGAAATTTTAAACAGGCCTAGCTTTTGCGATTATTGTAAATCTATTGGCCATAAAAAATCTGATTGTAGAACAAAAAAGTTTGATGATTTGAAGGATAGGGCTGAAGTTGAAACTGATCCTGAGATTAAAAAAGCAATTGAGGCGGATATGGATGATCTTAAGAATTTTTGGCAAAAGGAACGAATCCCTAAAGGTAAGAAGCATATGCCATCGGATGTTCCAATAGAAACCGAGCAATCTAAACATGGTGAGGAGGCCATAACGTTGAAGAAGAAGAAATCTATCCTTGAGATAGCAACTGGAACACGTACTATCTTTTCTGAGCACAGTGAGAGTGCTGGTGCTACATTAGAAGATGATGATACTATATCGGATCACACTGAAGATGCTGCCATGTCTGTGCCGCATATTGCTGCAACTCATAGTGCTGAAGCTTGCAGTGATATTCAGTCCGTGCAGCTACAGGAGGATGGTGGCTTATCTAAGCACCGAGAAGATGTTGCTAATACTGGTGAAGACGCTTTCCCTGGTTTGCGTAAAGAAGATGTGGAATCTGTCCGCAATGATGATGCTGAATTGGTTTTGCGAAGTGTGGGTGCAGCACTTGAGGAGCTGGTGCATGATAATTTATCTAAGGAAGCTGATGTTGATTTGGAGATGCAAGAGATGGAAGCTTATAGAAATTACGAGGCTATGAAGGAGGCAACTAGGCAACGGGAGGCTGATGTTGAAGCTGCCAAAATCCAACAAGATATTGCTAGAGCTAAGCTAGAGAACTTGAGGAAGCAGGTTTTGGACTTGCATCATTCTCCGGCTAATTTTCCAATTGTGGCTGTTACCGAGGACGCTAGTTTTAGTGAGGCCACTAGGACTTCAAGAAGATATTCACCAGCTAGATCTTTGGAAAACTTAACACTTTCTAATAGATTTGAAACTGGGACCGAGGAGATTGATAAAGTAATTGTTGAAGCTGATGATGTGATTGAAGATGTAGTTGCTACTACCACTTCAAGCATAGCTGAGGAGGATGCAAGAACTTTGGAGATTCTTGCTAATAAAGAGCTAGCTGATCATGAGAAGCAAGAGTTGGGGGAAAAGAAGAAAAAATATAAAGCTCCTAAGAAGAAGACAGCTGCTGCTGTGGCTACGGTGAGTCAAGTTCAAACTCGAAGTGGAAAATCTTCTAGACAGGGTTCGGCAAGCCCTTCAAAGAATAGATTTAATTAATGCGTGTCTTCTATTGGAATGCTCAAGGCTTGGCCAAGGATGGTGCAAGGGCCAAGTTGAATGAGCTTTTCTACTTGCACAAACCTGACGTTATTTGTATTGCGGAGCCTCAGGTTCGTTGCACTACACGTTTTGTTAGGAAGCTTAATTTGCTTGATTTTTGTGAAGATGTTATTACTAATGAAGTGCATGGTCAGAAAGGTAATATTTGGGTCTTTTGGAGGAATACTCTAGCAAGGCCGATGTTATCTTCGTCTAAGCAGGCTATCACTTTGGATTTTTCTGGGAATTTGTCACGGCTGTGCATGCTTCTTTTGATGCGGTTGAAAGGAGATCTCTTTGGCGGCAATTGGGTCTGGGATATATTTCCGTTCCATGGTTGGTGTTGGGGGATTTCAATTGTGTTCTGCGTCTTGATGAGAAGAAGGGTGGTAGGCCGATCAAAGAAATTTATATAAATGAGTTTCGAAGTTGGATATCTGACAATGGTTTGGTTGAGGCCGATGCTATTGGGAAGAAGTATACTTGGTCCAATTGTCGGAGTGGTATGCATAGAATTGTTTCTAAACACGATAGGGCCGTGATTAATGGTGCGTGGCTGATAAGTTTGCTAACTGGAGGTGCAAAGCTTTGCCGAGAATCTGCTCGGACCATTCTCCTCTTTTTGGTTTTGCTTTTGACAGTCCTAGGCCGAAGAGAGCTCCTTTTAGAATTCAGAAGATGTGGCTTTCTCATCCATCATTTTTGGACTTCGTCAAAGACAATTGGAGTGTTAGGCTGGATGGTGCTCCTCCTTTTGTTTTTTCATCAAAGTTGAAGCGGTTGAGGGAGGCTTTGAAGATTTGGAATAGATTGGTGTTTGGAGATGTTCAGTTTCGTTTAAAGCAAGCGGAATTGAATCTTGATAAGGAGAATGATATTTTGGACCATAATGTTAGTTGTGAAGTCCAATTTTTGAAGGTTGCCGATGCTAAGAAGGCTGCTGATGATGTGCGGTATGATATTGGCCACTATGCTTAAGCAAAAATCGAGAACTAGCTGGTTGGAGGATGGTGATCAGAACACTCGTTTTTTTCACAATTCAATAAGAATGAGGAGGAGCCAAAACACAATTTCCGAGCTGAAGATTTCTACTAACTCTACTTTGTTTTTGCAGGATGAAATAAAAGATTACATTGTTGATCATTATCGTGCAAAGTTCAACGGTGGAGCTGTTCATATTGATCCGAGACTATTTGATTATGAGCATGAAAGCATTCAGCTGCTGAGAGTGCTTGTATGGATGCTATTCCTACCTTGGATGAAGTTAAGGAGGCTGTTTTTGATCTTGGAGCGGATTCTGCTCCTGGCCCTGATGGATTTACAGGTTCTTTCTTTCGAGTCTGTTGGAACATTATTTCTAGAGATCTTTTTAATGCTATTGCAAACTGTTGGGCGATGAGGAAGATTCCTAATGGCATTAACTCTAGTTTTATTGTGCTCATTCCAAAAGCTAATAAGTCTGATGCTATTAAAGACTATAGGCCAATTGGTTTAAGCAACTTCTTCTTCAAAATCATTACCAAAATTATGGCGACCAGACTTGGCACGGTGTTGAACAAATTGATTTCTGAAGAGCAAGTGGCGTTTATGAAAGGAAGAAACATTCATGAGAATATAGCCTTGGCCTCGGAACTGATCAATGAGATTAGCGTTGAACGGAAGCATGGTAACGTTGGCCTTAAATTGGATATAGCCCAGGCTTTTGACACGGTGAGTTGGGAGTTTGTGGTTGAAGTTTTTCGTCAATATGGCTTTTCTGATGCATGGTGTTCGTGGTTGCTGAGTATTCTTAACTCTGCCCGTATATCTATTATGATTAATGGTAGCCCTGAAGGTTTTTTCAGTATCACAAGAGGCCTTCGTCAAGGTGATCCTCTTTCACCTTTGATTTTTGTTCTTATTGAAGATGTTTTGAGCCGCAATCTCTCTAAGTTGTTTGCTGCTAGAAGTATGCATCACATGGTGAGTAAGAAAGGTGTGGCTCCAACCCATTTACTCTTTGCGGATGATATTCTTATTTTCTGTAAGGGTAATCTTCATAGCTTGCGGAACTTGAAGGAGATGCTTGGCATGTATCAACGTGCTTCCGGTCAGTATGTTAGTTACGCCAAAAGCAAATTTTATTATGGTGGAGATAGGCAGTCTCGTGCTATTGCTATTGCAAACTTTATGGGCATGGAGAGGGCGCATTTCCCGGATAAATATTTGGGAATCCAATTGAAACCTGGCATTGTGCGTCATATTCATGTTCGTCAGGTAATGGAGAAGATTATGGACAAGCTGGCAGGTTGGAAGGGTAAGCTTTGTCTTTTCAGGCCAGGTTAGTTTTGATCAAATCAGTTATTTCTAGCTATTTGCTTCATTCAATGGCTGTTTACAAATGGCCATGCACGGCCATCAAATCTGTTGAGAGGGCCATTCGCAATTTTTTGTGGTCTGGAGATGCTGAGAGCGCAAACACTTCACGGTTCTTTATGATGTCTTATGCCTTTCTAGACGTGAAGGTGGGCTTGGCCTCAAGAAGTTAAATGATGTTAATAGGGCCATGCTTATGAAGTTGTGGATTTCGATTCGCGACTCTGATAAGACTTGGGCTAGATTTTTGAAGGCAAAATATTTCAAAGTTAATGGCAACTTGGTTGATTATAAGCTGGGTTCCTCGGTTTTTCCTGGCATTAGATTGGTGCATAACTTTGTTCAAAAACACACGCGCTCAATTATAGGTAACGGTGCTAATACTTCCTTATTTTTTGATAATTGGTGTGCTGATTTTTCAATTGCTCAACGTCTTGGCATCACCACAAGAGGCCCTAATGATTTTAAGGCCAAGGTGAGTGATATTATTGTTGATGGCTCTTGGGTATTCCTCCAAAGACTAAAGAATTGATGTTACGATGCAATATTGATGTTGATAATTTGCCTCTTATTGGTGGTGGAGATGATTATAAAATTTGGGACTTGGACAGTAAGGTGTTTTCACTGTCAAGTCGGCCAAGGCTGCTATTCGTGGGCCAGCTGAAATTTTGCCAGCTGCGGCACTCTTCTCTAGAAGTGTTATACATCCTACTTTGGGTGTGCAGTATTGGAAGCTATTTTATAAACAGTGTTGTGCTTCTGATGATAATGTTATGAAGAAACTGGTAGGGAGATGCCTTCTATGTGTCGTTTATGTAGAGAAGATTGTGAAGATGTTAGCCATATTACTTGGCATTGCAAAATTGCCAAAAGAATTTGGAAGTGGGCAGCTGAAATTTTCAGATTGACGCCGAATGAGGACCTGGTGGCCTCCTACAAGGCTGCAAAGGGCGGAGTCGAATGATTAAGGATCTGTGGCTTGTTGCAAATCTTGCAATAGTTACGGAGCTGTGGAAGATGCGTAACAAAGCTTATTTTGAGAACAAGCAGATTCGTTGGCTGGAGTTTAAAGGAGAGTTCATCAGGTAATTCGTGATAACTCTATTAGATTGAAGGGCCATATGCATAATACTTTGGATGATTTGCGTATTGTTAATTTCTTTAGAGTGACGCATAGATCTTGCGATCACTCTAACCCAGTTGAAGTTACTTGGAGCCACCAAATCCTGGTGAGATTATGATTGTTGTGATGGTGCTCTCTTGGTAATCCGGGGCAGGCTGGTTCTGGTGTTGTCTTCCGTGATTCTAGCTCGGTAGTCTTGGGAGTTCTGTGCGTTGGCCTGGGCTGGCAGACTAACTTCTATGCTGAAGTTTGTGCGGTGATCTATGGTGCTGTGTTGCTCAAAGATGGAATGTGAAGAACCTATGTGTCAGATCTGATTCGATGAGTTGTTTATATGCTCTTCAAAAAGGCGATTTGCCATGGCAGCTAATGCAGAGTGGAGAATAGCGAAGAGTTTTTATAACAATATTAGCTATATTCATAGCTACAGAGAGGCTAATTTTTCAGCGATGTCTCGGCCAAACAAGCATGTTTGTTAGCTGAGGATCATTATGAGTTTTACGAGGGTAGGCCAGGTTTTATTCATTCTGTTGAATGGCCTGGAGAGGTTTACTATCGTTTTTAGGCTTTTTAGTGTGCGGCCTTTTTGGCTTAGCACTAAATTAGCCTGATCCTTGTACATTTTCGCTTTTTTATTCTATTTTATTGACCAAGTAAAAAAAATACATTCGGTGTGATATTGAAGATATTTTTTCCTGCTCATTACAACCGTGCATGCGGCATTTGATAGTCATCTCTTGGTTGCATATTTCCCCGAAGTCGGTTTTAGTTTGGAACATTTAGCTTATATATGCATTTGAAACATCCTACTGAGCTTACTTGAATTTTCACAGTAAGATCCTTAAATTCATGTTCATTTGATTTTAATCTTTGATGGCATTTATAATTTCTATTGTAGGGCAGTTGATCATGATGGGATTTGACGATCTTTACGATTTCTGCTGTAAGGCAGCTGATCATGATGCAAAGATTGGAATTGTTGAAGGGCTTGATGGGGATTACTTGAGGTATTTCTTATACCTCAACGCCAGTTTGCATGATATTTCTATTGGTTAGAAAACTAAAGTCACCAAAACCAGCAGTCTCATAGGAAGGCTTCGCCTGTAACAATCTTGAATTATCATCCAACCAAAGAAAGTCTTGGCTATGATGTTTAATTTGTGAAGCTATTAATGGATACATTTGCTTCCTATGACTTTATGTACTTGCTAATTGACTTTCATGTAATATATATTCGGCATTTCTTGGAGAATTTTGGACATTGTCCCCTTTTTGTGTTGGCGTGTTGCTACTTATATATAGTCACGTCTCTATCTGATTACAGAACTAATGAAATGTAAGTAATATGTTCCATTAACCGCAGTAAGATGCAACCAAAGATCTAAGATTCTAAATTTCACCTGGTATTTCTTATAATGGGTACTCATTTTTACTTATTTGATGGCATTCAATGGGAAGAAATACGAGAAAATTAATATTTAAAAAGTTGCTTCTTTGGTATATGCTCGAATTTAGCTAAACGCAGACATGGTTAATTTCACCTGGTATTTCTTATAATGCGTACTCACTTTTACCCACTTGATGTAATTAAGTGCGAAAAACCCACTTAAGTTTTAATGTGTTGGCTTTGGTGATTTGGCCTTGATACCTTTTTTCACATTAGGAAAGTAAATACTCCCTACTTCTTCTTTTTTGGAAAAAAAATGAGAAATTAAAGCATCTCTTTTCTAAAAAGGAAGGAAGTATCATTTTTAACAATGAGCTTATTCTCCAGACTGTTTTTAAGTGTTCTGATTTATTTGTATTATATTATCCTTTTTTCCTTTTTTAATATAATGGTCTTCAATGGCTAAAAGACTTCTATGCATTCCAGTTGGTCAGTTTCTCTCTAACTCTATTTCATTTATCATGAGTGGTTAATGCATACGTATTTTGAATTTCTATCAACTTTTAAGCCTATGGAGGTGCTTATGCAAGTATGTTGTGAATCCGATGCCTTTGAGTCTGAGTACTCTAGACGGGGAGATGAAGATATAGAGGTTCTAATCTCATGCCAGAACAATAGGTTCATGTAGTTAGTTTGCAGCCACAACTAGCAATTATAGTTTATAGAAGATCAAAAGTTATAAGTTCCTGCGGGTGCTCCTTATTTTGTCTAGTTGACGCTGTGCTCATTTGTCTTTAAGAATAATGTTTTTCTGTTTGCTTTTATATTTTCTTCTTAACACAAATTACCTGCTGTCGTCCATGATTTTGGATAACAGGTTGATGTGGATATACCTGCCCATGAGTATGTATGGCTAAAAAACTAAAGAATAAAAGAAAGGGTGCGGAGTTGTCATTTGTGATACTTTCGGTAAGCTAATATGTAACCAGTGTATATGGTCTCATTAGCTCAGTGTAACCTTCACAACAGATAAGTTGAAAATAGTTTTAAACAGTTGAAATTCTCGGGATTTTTATGGATAAATATTATTTTCAAAAAAAAATCTTATTATTTATGGGTTGGTTTCTCTCTATATAAAGCATCCCACCAGAAGCCAAGTCCCATCGTTTCGTCGACGCTTCTCTCTTCTGAGCTTTTATTAATGATTTTGTTGCCCGGTCAGTTTTGATTTGTTTTTTACCTCAGTTATTTGTTTTGCAGGATGTTTTTCCTCAGTTGTTTGTTTTGCAGGATAATGCGTGTGATTTATGATTACCATTTTTTTGATTAATGATTTTGTTGTCAGATCAGCTTTGTTCTTTTTTTTCGGTAGGATTGTTTTGTTTTGCAGGATAACATGTGATGAGTGTAGAATTCTATTAAAAAAATGTCCCGTGGAAAGAAATTCGAAAGCATGAAGAAATTTCTCTAGGCGCTATAAGCTAGGCGCATACTCTACTTTGGAGTGAAAATTTTGATTAAAATGAAGGATGATGTACCTGAGGGGAGTAAATCTCATCGCTTAGTTTTGCAAAATGTTTAGTGTATGTACTTCTGATTCCTTTAGATCTGTATTCATCATCTTCATCTTTTGGTACCAACCAAACTATTTCTAGAACTTTTTTTTTTGATGCAAACAGAACTTAATATTAAATCATAATATTACATAACTTCTAAGTTAACTTCCTTTCATCCCTTACCAGTATATCAAGTTCAGTAGGGATGTTACATCCAAAATCAAAGGAAGTTTTCTCCGATCTAGCCTTATGAGCTATAACATGGGCTAAATTATTTGGAAAAATACATAGTTATAGATAACATATGTCTTATTTCATCTACATAACTCTGATTCATCCAGTGGACTACTGAGCTGACATTGCTGATAGCACTAATTAAATTTTTACAGTTTGTTTCAAAAACAACATTCCTGAGATTGATTTCTTTGGCCCACATAATAGCATGTTTCATGGCCAAACATTCAGCTTGTTCTGGATCTAATCCTCCATAGAAGTGCTTGCCCCTGATTCCTTTGGTTGTACCTGCAGACTCTCTTATCATAAGTTCAACGCCAATTTCTTTGGAAGAGTAATCAGAAGAAGCATCAACATTCATCTTAAAATAATTAACTGATGGAGGAGACCATTTCTGGATGTTTGCATTAGGAGAATCCTTGTTATATTGAGATTCTTCTTTCATACAGAGTTGCACTAGGCTTTTAACCTGATGACAAGTGAACCAGCAGCTAACATTTTTATTCTCAAAAACTTTGATACATCTGTTTTTCCGGATTTTCCATGTTGTACATATTAAAGTGAATAACCACAAGGTGTTATCATCTGTATGTTCTACATCAGAGAACCAACTGGAAATCCAAGTCGACACGTTAATTCTCTGTCTCTGTATATTATCCATATTCACATTCATTTTTAACCAGATTGATCGTGCGTAATCACAATCAATAAGAAGATGTTGAAGAGTTTCTTCTTGAAAGTTACAGAAAGTGCAAGAGGTGGTTATATCCCTCTTGTAATAACTAATTTTTGCAGAAATTGGAACAATATTCCTTAAACATTTCCAGAGGAATAACTTGACTTTATGTGGAACTTTAGTTTTCCACAAATTCCTCCAGACTACTTTAGGGAATAATCTATGTTATTCACTTTGTGAAGAAGAAGAATTAGTCAGAACTTTATAAGCAGATTTAACTGAAAATTCTCCAGTTCTGTTTGGCTCCCAAATTAATCTATCCTGACCTTGTTGGGTTAATCTCATCTGAAGGATCAAACTAGCAATATTATCAAGGAAGAGATTTCTAATTAAATCAGTATTCCATCTTCTTGGATTCTGCAACATAAGATCTGAAACATGCACTATAAACAATTTCTAGAACTTGACAACAATTGTTTGTTAAGGTCCTTAAGGAGATGCTATGAAGATCTTCCGATTTTATGGTTTTAAGAATTGCATTTATTGGTTTGTTGTGATCGGTATTAAGCAACATAGTTAGTGGAAGATGGGACGATGGAGGTAGAGATGTAAGTGTACGACTTGGTGGGGGTGGAATAGGTGCGGGAAGCCTCGCAGTTCTAGGGTGCGTGTTAGTTTGGCGCCCCCGTTCGTGTGAACAGTGGGGGTGCATTTGTTGTAGGTGTGGTGTTGGTGCCCGGTAGTGGCACAAGAGATTTTGTGTTTTTTTAGTACTCCTAAGTTTTTGATAATATTAGCAAATTCTGCTTATACTTAAATGCAAGAGTTTATCATGGTTTTTTTCTTTTTTCTTTTTAGCATTTTGGTCTTCACTACATCGCTCGTGTAGTGATCTATTTATTTTTTGACAGATTATGCAGTGATTTTCATCTCACTATTATTTTTTTTGATCGGTCAAAAGGAGAATTCATTGAAAATAAGGCACTTAAGGGGTACCTTAACCCAATAAATACAACCGAAAACAAATGGAAACCAATATGGGAGTCGAACACCAAAAAGAATGAAAAAAATTACAAGAGCAAGAGTGACACATACACTTGCTACTCCACGCTCTCTTAAATAGGACGATAGAAATTTGAATCACATAAACAAACTACCATATTTTCATCTCACTAATTATTTACCAAAGATTTTTTATTTCGCTTACAAATTTATATCGTTCTCTCTGCTACCAATCCATGCTAGGATTAGGTTTGTTCGAACAATATGTAATTAAACGATGGATTAAAAGATATTTGCCAGGAAAGTACCAATGGAGTCCCAATGTGGAAAGAGGCGTTTTTTTAGTAAATCAGGCAACCCTTAATTATGATGATTTGGAATAGTTGTAGAGAATAGTTGAACGAATTAAGTCTATGTAACAGCTTGTCATACATCTCCATTCTCAACTAGCTATACACCCTTGTTGTAGTCATTCTTAAAATAATTATCATAGGTGATGGGAACCTGAGCCATTAGCTAGCCATGGCCTATAGAGCTTGATCTTGATCGCACATGTACAAAAGTTTTTTTTTTTTCTTTTTTTTTATCGCACATATACAAGACTATTGATACACGTTAACCTAGCAATTCCGATATATTATAAGATGGTGCAACAACAAGGCGGGAAGAAAAGTGGTTATGATCCTTTATGTTCACTGGTAAGTAAGTTGTGTCTTGGTTGTTTGGGTGTATAAAAATAGTTAATGGATAATATCTGGGAGAATTAATGGGGATGGGAAATAGAAAAAATAAGGATAGTAAATAGGAAAAACCAATTATTAAGTTATTCATTTCCCCAGATTTTGGTGTTGTACCTTTCTTAATAACTTATGCATCCACAATTAGGTGGTTTTAGGATGTGCGTGTAACCCTGTAAATTTCGTAAATAAATGAAAATTTTGACATCCTAAAAGCTATTTATATTTATTTTTTTCTACATCATGCATACAATAGGTAATAAGCCGATAATAGAGTGTATAATTGCCTAATTTGTTGTTGACATAATTATGAAGTGCAGATCTTAGTCAATAATCACCGTCAAGCTATTCATAATTTTACTTTTCAAAAAAGAAATTAATACTTTGAAACGTATATCCTGATAGTGTTATATGTCTAATTTTCCGTCAAATAGAGATCAATATTTTGTAACGTAGTATTAGTATTAGCTTAATTCCTAAAATTCAAGCAAAAAAAAGGAAGTATTTCCAGTTGAATATTGTTTTGTTCCACAACAATGTAAGTAGTTTTTACTATGTTCTCTTAATTTCTATATGGTTTTTTTAAAAATAACTAAACACTAGACATGGAGAAGCGTATATGTTCAGTTATTATCTCAACAAGACAGTATGAAAACTATAAGCAAAAGCTTAAGGAGCTAAATATAATGGGTCCAAGAGCATAGCTCAGTGGTATGCCATCAACTCCAGTAAGGAGGAAGTCAGAGGTTTGGCGGGGTTGGGTCTAGTAGTGGGGCTAGTCCAACTGGCTGGATTTGGGTAAGGGCCTGGGTCCAGCTTTAGCCTATCAAAAAAAAAAAATATATAAAGTCATAATACACTTAATGGTTTTTATTTTCAACTAAAAATATAGGCATGTCCACATAAATCTAAGATTGCACTTGCCATATCAATGAACTATGCAGGTAATTTTGTTACCATTATCTCTATATTTTGTATCCCCATTTAGTATTTGATTCTGTTTTTCTATACTCCCTCTGTTTTTGGAAAAATGAAAGTATCTCTTTTTCAGAAACATAAGGAGTATTTTCTTTCGTTTGATGATTTCCATGTAAAAATAGTTTTAGGTATATGTGGAGAAAAAAAACAACTAAATAAGATCATTGAGCAGCCAAACAAAATCCCTGCACAATCTTCATTCTACCAAAATTACTACAGGCTTTGAAGATGTTACAAGTCGATGACTATTTATTTGTTTTTCTTACCATTGCATTAACTTTTTACTAATTTATTGAATGCTTCGTGGAGTGCTGAATTTTTTTTAGTTCATAAGTTATGGCTAGCTCATGAATATAAGAAATACCCCTCTTGTGTGAATTTTCTAATCATTAGATCATCAGCAACATTAAGACATTCAACTTCATCGTGGGCTATATTGAAACACCTTGGGCAAAGACTATGTGATTGTGTTTCCCGATGAAAGCGTACCCATTTGGATCCTCATGCAGTTGTGTTCCACCATCCTCCTTTACGAAGGGATTTCGATAGGTTGATGTTGATTCTAGCTGTAATTGTACTTCCAAAAGTTGGTTTACAATGGATATGTCCATATTTTTGTGCTTAGTTCTGCAATAACTTTATTGACAATAACTTCATTCACTGCAATCGCAGCATCATACTTCTTGGTTACACTTGATAACATTCCAAGGGCCTTTAGTAAGTACAGCATTCATAACGAACCATAATATTGGGCATACCAAAATCTTTCAAGGCATACTGAATGAAGACAAAAAAGGTTGTTGAATAGCAAAATCAGATAACCCCTTAACCCAAATTTTTTTAATGGCAACTCTGCCCTTTACGTATTAGTGTTAATAATCTTGATTAGTGATTAAATATTTTGTTTAGATATTAAGATAATTTTCAGAATTATAAGAGTTGTTTAGATGAAAAATATGAGGAAAAAAATCAAAGTTTTGGTTTGGTTAAGAAGGAGAGAAAGAGAAGGAGAAAGAGAAAATTATAATTCTTGATTCAATGGAGGATGAGGAGGGTCATATATCATCTAAAAAACCTAGGAAAATACACATCAACTAAACCAATGATTCCCAAATGGCTGATTTCTTAGATTATGAATCATGGTTCGGCGAAACAGGTTGAGGTTCGGCTCACATCTATGAGCCGAATCTACCAATTGATGAACGGTTCGGCTTACTGAATCTGTTTACTGCATGCGCCGAACCTATAATTTCCAATTCCCACCCTTTTGCTAGACACTAGTTCTGCTTATATGAAAGTTTCATAGTAAGCCGAACAACATCCTGAATAGCCCAGAATAGAATCATTACTAATTCGGCTTACATATCCAAATTCGTATGTGCCGAACATAAATTTTTAATTTCTGGGTTGAAATATTGTTACTGGTTCGGCACATATGGAGAATATCGTATCAGCCGAAACCTCTTATGTTCAAGGTTCGGCACATAATATGATTATCGTCTGAGCCGAACATGAATTTGTTAATTTTTGGGTTAAAATACTGTTCGCGGTTCGGCACATATTGAGGATATCGTATAAGCCGAAACCTGTAAATGTTCATAGTTCGGCACATAATGTGATTATCGAATGCGCCGAACCTGAAGGACAAATGATTCGGCGTGTAACTAACATTAGAGGATAAGCCGAACTCTGTAAATTCGGAACATAACTGTTAAGCTATTCATTAAAACATGAAATTGACGGTGTCCATAACCCAATCCCAGCACCATTAAAAACAAAGTTCAGCACCTTAAAGCAAAGGTGTTTGCAACACCATAAAAGTGTACTTAAAACTTAAGAAAAAGTGTACCATAAAAGTGTACATAAAAGGGCATTTAACCACGACCCCTCTTCTTAGTTCCACGACCACCTCTTCTTCCACCTTGGTCTTCATCTTCCGACGCATCATTACCGGGTTGGACGGTAGCACCAACTTGGCTTGTACCTTCACCAACTTGTCGAGACCTCTTAGTGGTAGGCCTTTGTTCGGGTTCCTCGGGTCCTTGTCCTTTGTTGATGATTGCATCCCACTTGTCGATGAGGTATTTTTGTTCTTCCACGGTCATTGTTGTTTTGCAACCAAGTTTGGCCTTCATTTTCTTCAACATCTCCCTACCCGCGACAACCTATTTTTCATTTGAGAACAACTTATAACCATGAGGTTGAAGACATTTTTACCATAACTAATATATGAAAACAGTATAAAGTGAAGTCATTCTTACCATAACCTTGAAAGCCTTGACTACATCTTCGGAAGTAGACTTGTTGGTGATCTTGATTGGCCTCGCCTTCCCCTTATCAGATATCTTTTGCCTTTTCTTATTGATAATGAAGGGATGAGAAATTTGGTTATACCAATCCATATAGCCCGGATCCTCTTCACATGGATCATCAAGTAAAGGTGTTAACTTGGACGCATCTAATGTGTGATTGTCTAAATTATTCCAAAACTCAACGGTGGGATCAGGATCATACTTTGGTTCCCAAGATGAAGTGGTGCTTTTAGTTCCCTTACCACTCTTTGGTAACAACCTGAATTTCTCGTCAAACAAAGGAACCTTTTGGACACATCCTAATTGACGGAGTACTCGCCTAGGATCGTATATAACATAACCACCGGGATACCACAATGGCCCATGATACATACCTACCGGCATATCCTCATCTTCAACAACTTCATCTTATTCATATTCATTCTCATATGGTTTAAAAGCGACATCATCAACACCAAGACAGTCTAACGTCTCTCTCAAACTTTCCACCAACTTCTTTTTGTTCCTTTTCTTGGAGTCCTCATACGCGTACCGTGCTGAAGTTGGCTCAGTATCAACATAATCGACATCTTTCTCAAATACTTTGGCCAAGTTCAAAATTTGGAAATGGTCATATATCCACACCTCCATCCAAAGAACCACATTAAAAAATCAAAGGAATTGAATTGATAGAAACAAGTTTTACTTGGAAACATCAAAGTAAGACTAAAGTTTGCAAACTCAGAGAACTGTTCGGCTTATATGGATCAAGTATTATAAGTCGAACCAAGTAAGAAAAAACTTCGGCTTAAAAGGTTTTATGGTTATAAGCCGAACCATACTCTGAACTCCCAAAAGTTACCTGGAGCAAAGTGAAGTTCCCTCCGATGTTTGTACTTGTCAACCTAGACGCGGTGGCAAGTTGGTCCAGCAGGTAAGCGAGCGTAGCCGTTCCCCAAGCAAACTTGTTACAAGTTTCAAGATTCTTTACCAATTGGAGATAATTAGCATTTACCTTGTTTCCGGTAGTGTCGGGAAAGATGTCTCTACCAAGAGTATAAAGCAAGTAGGCAGTTCCGGTTTGCTTCACTTTGACGGGATCCATTATCAATAAACCTTGTGTGACTCTTTCCTTTGTGTTCTCAAACTCCCTTTTCAAGTTAGTCAACTTGATCTTCTTATTCTTCTTATTTCTGCCACCTGGTATGAAAATGGTATCGACATCTTTAACTGATCGAAAAAACTCCAACTCAGTTTTCATTGAACCCCAACCAAGGCATTCCAGGTACAAATTGTATAGCTCATCCCAACTCATGTCATAAAAACCAGCATCCACACTTACACCCCTTGCTTTAAGACCTGTAATCTTACTAGCCTCATAAGGAGTGATTGACATCTCTCCAAAAGGTAATTGAAATGTGTAAGTTTCTGGACAAAAGCGCTCGGTAAATGCAGAGGCCGACACACTATCATATTCCTTATGTCCATAATTGATAGCAGGCCATAAAGCACTGGCTTGTACGTAAGAAATCACCTCAGGAACCTCTTCATCAAGACTCCATTCCGCTGCCCTCTGGTGTCTCAATACTCGGACTGCGCGGTTGTGATCAGGAGTCTCATAAATTCTCTTCGCCCAAGAATCGGCATAACCAATCAACACATTTCCTCCATCTTCCGGAAGACCATGAGGCAAACCATCTGATCGAGGTGTAATTACATCATCTTCATCAGGAATGTGTAAACCAGTGATCCGTCGATCATCATCGTTCTTCTCTTTCTCGGGTTCTGCCACCTTCTTACCTTTCTTGGGTTTTCCTTGGGGTTGTGTTTCTTGATGAACTTCTTGATTATCATAAACTTCTTCATCTTCAGCTATTCCTTCTTCTTGTCTTTCAATTCTTACTTGTCTTTCAATTCTTACTTCTTCTAAAGTTCCTCCTCTACCCCCCGCTCCCAATTTTTTCTTACCTCCTCCTCTAGGATCGGGAGTTTTAGAAGTAGAAGGTGTTATCTCCATCTTTTTCCTCTTTGTAGCTGCATTGGTCCTGACACAAGTATGAAAGTTATAAGACTAATTCGAACAACAAAGAGATTTGGAAAGCCAAAAACTTGTAAGAAAATAAGAAGGCTCGGCTTACCCGAAATAACACATATGAGCCGAATCATGTCTTGAAATTTTTATTAGCTTACACAGAGAGTGGATCGGCTCATACCACAAAACAATTATAAGTTGATCCCATATATTCGGCTCACAACCGATACCGTCGAATAAGCCGAATCTATGATTATGAACTCAAACATGTATTCGGCGCAACATGATATTATATAAATAAGCCGATCCTACACACTTGTAAAATTTATGCAATTTTAACAATAATATTCGGCGCAACACTAATACTATCGAATAAGCCGAATCTATACTTATGAATCGAAACCTTTATTCGGCGCAAAACTAATACAACCATACAAGACGATCCTAAGCACATGCAAAAATTCTGAAATTCAAACAACAATTATTCGGCACAAAATTAATATTACCATACAAGCTGATCCTACGCACATGCAAAATTATTAGCCGATCCTATATATTCGGCTCACAACCGATACCGTCGAATAAGCCGAATCTATGATTATGAACTCAAACATGTATTCGGCGCAACATGATATCATATAAATAAGCCGATCCTACACACTAGTAAAATTTATGAAATTTTAAAAATGATATTCCGCGCAACCCTAATACTATCGAATAAGCCGAATCTAGACTTATGAATTCAAACATTTATTCGGCACAAAACTAGTACTACCATATGAGCCGATCCTATACACATGCAAAAATTCTGAAATTCAAACAGCAATTATTCGGCACAAAACTAATACTACCATACAAGCCGATCCTACGCACATGCAAAATTATTAGCCGATCCTATATATTCGGCTCACAACCGATACCGTCGAATAAGCCGAATCTATGATTATGAACTCAAACATGTATTCGGCGCAACATGATATCATATAAATAAGCCGATCCTACACACTAGTAAAATTTATGAAATTTTAACAATGATATTCGGCGCAACCCTAATACTATCGAATAAGCCGAATCTAGACTTATGAATTCAAACATTTATTCAGCACAAAACTAGTACTACCATATGAGCCGATCCTATACACATGCAAAAATTCAGAAAATTCAAACAACAATTATTTGGCACAAAACTAATACTACCATACAAGTCGATCCTACGCACATGCAAAATTTCTGAAATTCACAAAACATATTCGGCACCAAACTAACACCATCGAATAAGACGATCCTAAGTATAAGTCTCTGTGTCACCAAGTTCGGCTCAAAACGGATTTCAGATATACGCCGAGCCGTTCAAATGCACTTTCAGGGTTCAGTTTCAAGAACAGCTCGGCGCACATCTAAGATTTGTTTTGCGCCGAACCATACCCTGTAACCGCCGCAGAAACATGATTTTGACGAATTAAATCAATCAAACCAATCAAAAAACATCAAATACGAGATGGGTTTGTAAAACTAACCTTCTTATTCTCATTTGTGGAGTTGGTTCTTCTTCAATCTCTTCTTCCGGTTGATTTTGTGGTTGATTTTGAGTTTCTTCTTCACTCTCTAAATCTTCTTCTTCTTCAATGGGTTGTTCAATCGCTCGATTAGAACGAGATACTGGCTTACGGCGAACCATTATATAGATGAGTTTAATCGTCGACTAAATTTTCACGAATCGACGATTAAATTTCCGCGATGATACGATGAAAAAAAAAAGAAGAAGAAGGGTTCGGCTGTTGTGGAGGAGGAGGAAGAAGGGGTTAGGGATATGAAACTGATTTTGGTTTATTGATTATAGGTTTTTGTATTAGGGATAGGGATAGATTAGTAGTAATTTAGAGAATTTAAGGGCATATAGGTAATTGAACCACCCCATAGGGTACCCCTTATAAGGTCACCCAAGTTAGGACTAGTCCTTTGTATGCCTTGAAAGTTTTAGGCATGCCCAAAATTAGTGTTCTTCATAACCTCCACTGTGTGAAGACAGATTGGACTTGGGCCTCTCACCTTAGAGTAAAGCAGCAATGTTACAAGAGAGTACAAGTGAAAAGGAGGAGCTCCATTTTGTCTCCCGTGATATGCACAATTCAAGCTAAGAAAGAAATAACGCAACTATTTTTTTCTGTACAACTAGTAAAACTTCAATGCTTTTTTTTATCAATTTATCAAAAACAAAAACAAAAACAAAAAGAGGAATTTTGCATTAAGTTGCAAGCTTAAGAGATTATATATGTAGTCAAAATCCAATCGTGATTGATTTAAACTCATAAAGACAACCTTTAAGAAAATGCAAAGAACGGAAACCAGCAATACACTAGTGATACTAGAAATCAATTTTTGTCTTCTTATCTTCTTTAATCACTGATATAACTTGTTGAGATCATCTTTAAACTTGGATTTTATCTGTTCCCTTTTCAACTTGAGGGCAGCCGTCACTAATCCAGACTCTGGTGTCCATGGATCCGGTAACAACTTAATCTTTGCAGGAGATTCAAATTTGTCAAGTTTTGCAGCCTTCGCAACCTGCATAACAGACAAGGATCGAATAACTTCAACCAAAAGTCTAATACAGTTTATGCATGAGAGTGATTCTTCATAAGCTAATGAAACAAGACGAAAAATGTTCCGAGTTTCTGAAAAGTCTAGACAAGAGACTGCGGTAACCTTAACTCTTCAGACTTGGTGAAACTGTTGATTTTGGTTACCTCCTAAGAAGCTTTGCAGCACCAAGGTTATCTTACTTCCCTTTTCTACCAAGTTGTCTTCACTTTCTCTTACATTTAATATGGGTGGTGAGTGATTTCACAACAGAAAAATAATTGTGCTCTATGAGTGTGATGCATTTTAGAGCATGGAGGGCCATGCATGAATGTACATTATCTAGTACGCGAATATGGAACAATGAAAATGAAGGATTTTCTCTGGAGAAAATATGTAATAGAAAGACACAATGGACTAACCTTGAGAAGAGATTGTTGGACTTCACGGACTGCTTCCTCTTTCTTGCACAGATCTGAAAAATCGTGGTACTCGATTCCAGCTCCATGAGCCCAACCCTCAAGTGCATGCTGCGAAGGAACCACCAATGCTACACAGAAGCTGTGGAATGGGTCTGCATGGACCATGACACTATCCACATAATTACATGAGGCCAAGGCTGCTTCAACCTGTAAACATAGAAAATCAGAGAAAAAAAGGTCCATAAGAATTATAATTTATAACCTATCTCTTTTAATTCAACACCAAAGGTTCTTTTGCTTCTCCTGCACGGACATAAACTACACATCAAATGCTTCCAACCAAGAAACATATTGATATAGATCTTTATTGAACTTCTGGGTTTGGTGGCCTGAAGAGGCTAGATATCTGTACTGTGTGCTTCACAAATGGAAATACAGTATATTGAAATAAACAAATATCTCATTTTTGAACTTCCTTTACTGCAAGAGTATCTCTGGTTTTGTAATTACACACCTTTCCAAGAGATATGTACTCCCCATGTTGAAGTTTAACTATATCTTTTTTCCTGTCAATAATTTCCAGGCATCCGTCCGGGTGAAATTGTCCTATATCACCAGTGTAGAACCATCGCATTCCCTTTTCATCAACCTGTTGTACATACAGGATCATGAAGGACGATAGCATGGTTTGAACTAGCTGATAATATTTCTAGAATGAGGGAAAATCTTACTTTGTACACCTCGTTAGTTTTCTCCTCATTTTTAAAATAACCCAAAGTTATGCTGTGTCCTCCTACTACAACTTCACCTCTGGGCATTGGTTTATCAGTGATCAGGTATCCACCTTCTTCCCAAGAGACGAGCTGTAAATTCAAATAAAACACATGAGAAGCTGCAAGGTGCAAATTTTTCAAGGAAACATGTTTGTAAGTTTAATTAGCAATATAATGTTAAAGACAAAAAAAATTGAATTGTAGGTAACCCAGTATAAATATCAAATGATAACAATATTATTAGTCTATCACCATTAAAAGCAAGTAGAGAGTAGTGACCATAGATGGATTACATTAAGCTCAGTAGAAATTCAGGACATTACAACTATTTCCTCTAAAGAATCCAGGTTATATTTCCAAAAAGATTAAATGCTACGTACCTTAATGTAGCCACACGGAAGAGGTGGACCAGTACGACCCACAGTGGTGTCATCCGCCTCAGAAAAAGCTGCTCCAGCACATGTTTCAGTCAATCCATATCCTTGACCTATAGGAATCCTGTAGAAAATGTTAACAAGCTTAGAATATCAAGTGAACTTAAGGAGGAAATTAAGGAAGAAAAAGAAAATCCATGGGAGTTTTATTCAACAAAATCACTTTGTTTTGAAACTTAACTTATAACGTAATTCAGACATTTTGGTCATTTACCAATCACATTTTGCTAATCAGAACTATTTCTTTAATGTAATCTCATGTATGAGTTAACTTCTCCATATCTATTTCTAACCAAAACATCAGGCTGGCAGAATACCTATTGACATCTATGATTTAAGACTTCTACAAGTTCGCAGTTCCCTATTTGATTTCTATTTAATGAAGGATGTATTTCATCCTCATCCTATCAGGCCACCCTTAACTCATCTTTTCATCTTAGGAGTTTCAGCCCATTTATCTATAAAGAAGACTTCATATTCAGTAATGCTATAAGAGACACTAAATTATGGCGAGAAGAAAACCGAGGACCTTTTCAGGGAAAATACTTCTCCATTTCTCGAAATAACTAAGCCAATTCATTTCTCTCCCTTTTAAATTCTACTCAGCAACAATTTGTAAGTAATTATAACTGGGTAATCTGTCTACTTATGCACCTATGTCCATCCACAGATTCCAAATGGTTCATTCCAACCTTAGTTTAATTTCTGCTAACCCAGTTTTAAGTGTACATCACCTATCATTACCCTTTCAGGAATTCCCAGATGGAGTTGAATAGTATGAGGAGACCTTCTAAGTTACAAGAGGGAGATAACCATTTCATTAAATCTGTTCACTATCTACTATTATATATTGATTTAAGCAAGTCTGTAAAGATAATCAATTTAGGACTTGACTTCTACATAAAAATAAAAAGAATTAACATATTATGCTGTTTGTGCATGATCAGGTGTATCTCAAATGTTTTAGCAAGACAGTCTTTTTAGATTACGCCCCTACATCACCAGTCAAGGAATCAACCATAACTGCTTATTTAAGGACTTAAAATGCTACTCATGAAGTGATTCAGGAACTCTGATAACCCAAGTGACACTAGATGACCTTTTAAGTGCTGGGATTTCATGGACAATCACAGATAAGAAGAGAGTACGATACCCTAGGCAGACATTCATGAACCGTTGTGTGTCTCTGGACAAAGGAGCTCCACCACAAAGCATAAATCTCATACGGCCTCCAAGAATAGATCTTATCTTTTTGAAAACAATGACATCCAGAAAAGTCTTTTCCAGTCCCCAAGCCCCAAACAAGCTTCCTTCTATAGCAGACAATCGACGTTTGTATCCGAGGTTGAAAAGTTTTTTGGTTAATCCACCCTTCTCATTGACCTATATAAAAAGATATGGTCCAAACAAAAGACACTTAACATTAACCGCAACCACGCAGTCACGAAAATAAGAAGGCGATAAACCAACTGTAAGCCCCACTAAATTGTAGTCAACTCAAACCTTTTTCAACACTCCGTCTCGAACACGATCTAAAATAGCTGGAACTGCTGCCATAAGGGTGGGCTTCAATGCAGAGGCATCTCCCAGGGTTCCTTTCTTGATTTTATTCGAGGTGTCGGTTAGGGTCAGAGCTGAACCATAACCAATGGCAGCACCTGCTGTCAACATCACAGTCTAGACAACCAGAAAATACAAAAAATTAAAATAGAACCACTTGGTGCTAATTAAGAAATAAAAGAAATGCTAACATGTAAGGACCTCGGCTTCCAGCTCAAAAACATGAGCCAAGGGTAAATACGCCAAGTAAACATCTTTGCGGCCTATTTCTGGTATAACTGTCATGACTGCTGCTGCTGTTGATACAATGTTGCCATGAGTCATCATGACTCCCTGCATTATGATGTTACACTCTGTTACGGATGGAAGTACAGGGACGAAATAATTTGAAAACTTAGTGTCCATAGAAGTCTTGTTATCTTTCAGTTTGTTGTCATCCAGAAGTATCTCTTTGTTAGGCAGGTGCAGTTCTAGCAGACAAAACCAGCTAGCAAGTTCACGGGACAACATGCAGGACAGAAATGGAAATCGACCTAACGCAAAGCATGGGGAGAACAGTTCGGATGTACCAAATCTACAGTTCATTTGTGAGCAGCATATACTACTAAAGCTCATAAAAATACTCCTTTCCGGGGTTAGTGTATCTAACTAAAAACAACTTTACTTGTATGAGAAGGAAAAGCAATAACCAACCTTCGGTAACCCTGTACTACCACTTGTATACATGATGACAGCAGTATCAGTTTTTGAAGGTAGTCTGGGATGAGCAGGATTTTCTTTTCCTAGCTTCTCCACTTCAGAAAAAGATGTAAGTGTAAAGTTGTCGAAAGATGAATCAACTGTGGTGTCATCATCTTCAAAATAAATGATGTGCTTAATGAATTCCAGGCTAGAGCTAATTGCAGCCAATTTCTTCAATTGCTTTGGATCACAGATCAAGGTTGTTACTTGTGTCTGCCAAACAAGAAATTTTTTTCTCCAAGTTAGATTAGATTGAACATCAGTAAAAAAATAAGTTGGAGTCTGGTGAAAGACCTACTATCCTTTGCCTGATTCACTGGCAGGACCGAACATTCAATCGCAAAAAGATGGAGATTTTCTCACCTCATTAAGGGAATGAATAAGAGCCTCCTCACCTAGCGAAGCATAGATAGTCACAACCGTAATATTCTGCCTGAAGCATCCCTGGTATGGAAAAAAGTATGTATCATATACCCTTAGAAGCAAAACCTACAAACAGTATCTACGGACAGCACGAAAGTCAATATTACCTGAAAGGCAAGTAACCACTCTGCCCTGGAATCAGCAAAAATAGCAGCACGACTATCTGCACTATGACCCAACTTTACCAAACCAGATGCAAAGTTGCTAGCTCTCTTAAAAGCTCCTTCGTATGTTTCCCATACATATTCTCCCAGGTGTAACTTCTCAAATTTCCTCCCATCACCACCTGTAACTACTTCCCTACTAATAACCTCTCTTGTACCAAGACACCGTTCGTGTGCATTCTTCTTACAAGACTGCTCAAAAAGAGCTGCCATAGTAGTAGCTCCTTCCCAAGGAACTTCAATCAATGTCTTAGATCTATGGTTACGAATCGCGAAACCCGTCTCCCCACCAACTTGTACTGGCACTCCCCTTTGTTTAGTTCTTTTTATCCCGATGAGTAACAAAGGTATAAGAAGACCAATTGTAAATGCAACAGCAATACCAATCGACTCATTGCCATTGAAAATCGACATGTAATTCTGAACCAAGCTTTTCAGCATTGGAGAATTGAAAACACCTCCATTAGAATCTCCCATTGTGTATACTACTATTTTGTGTATAGTTATTGACAAATACTGCTAAATTTGCACCATAAATTTACCTGGAAGTAAATAATCACAACAGAAGTAGAGAATTAAGTATCAAACAAAATTCATGATTCATAATTCAAGAGTTTAAAATAGTAATCATATTTAGGCACAGAATTCAATTCGGATACAGCATCAGCAAAAAGAGTCAGTATTGTCGTCAAAAGTGTTGAGTCTATGAACAAAATATATTCTCGACTAGGTACCATGAAAGTAGGTAGAAATCAGATAGAACCACTAATCTAATGGAGGAGTATAAATCTACTGAAATTTAATCCGATTCCAAGCTGCTTACATAAAATTGAAAACAAACACTAATAGGTATAACTCTGAATTAATCAAAAGACGATCCCTAAACAACCGAAATTAAACAGAAGAAAAAATTGAAAAAAATATGTAAATCCAAGGAAGATGATGAGACGAGAATCAAAACCAGGATTTGTAGGCTTTACCTTGTGAAGGAGGAGAAGTTGGAATTGTTTGGTTTATGGTTTGTTTCTTCTTCTTCTTCTCTGGTCTAAAAGAAGAAGTATAAGCAGAAGGAAGGCCTCCTATAATATTAGAATAATAGTGGGTATGATTCGTATGAACATGGATACAGTTGAAACAACCCAAAGACTTATGCAATTAATACTAAAACACCACTGGATTTACAGTGGAAACACATTTTGTCACCGATGACGATGCTGCGTAACTTCAAACTTGTTTTTTCTTTTTCTCTGATAAAAATTTCATCAAAATTCTGACTTTATATTTTGGTCAAGATTTTTTTTTTCTTTCTTTGTTCGTCTCCCAATTCTTTGGTCGACAGAAAAATTGGGTCACGTGTCACAGTTACAGTGGTAACACATTGCTAACTCTCTCTGGTTAAACAGGTGATTCTACTTCCAGGTGAGCTGAGTTGAGCATCACATAAGCAGGCTTGGGAATACATTTATCGGAAAATAGGTCATTTATCAAAATATTTTTAAAACACGGTTTAAATGGACGAGTAAAAATTAGTATTGGTGAAATGGACACCAAAAAAATAGCAAGATTAAATTGGATTCATCCTGGCTTAAACTTAAAAAATAACGAGGATATAACTGGATGCACCCTAATGTAAATTAAAAATAAGAAAAACTATTTGAAAATGAGTAGGATGAAACTGTTTACATCCTGTTATTTTTACATTTTTGTCCATTTAAACTGTATCAAAATCTAGATGTTTTTTTCATCCCAGAAATTGTTGATTTTGATCCTTTTAGCTAATTTTCTGATATATTATTATTTACGGGTAATAAATTCAGTGTCATCGATGGACAGGTGCATTAATAGTGTTGGTTGGGAAATGATATCATTTTTGGAAACATACAAATTTACCGACAAGAACTCTAGATTCAAGAGAAATGGGTAGCCATCATCATTGTTTTTGCGCGCATGGTTGCACATTTCCAATGACTGTTAAACAGAACAAGATAAACTGCAAGCAATTTTTAAAAGACCGATTTCAGCTACTCGTTTACTGGTCGACAATCCAGTCCAGTTGTTTCTGTTGCTCAGTCAAATCAGCAGCATAAGGCTGGACATGTAGGCTTTGCCCAGTGACAAACAAACAAACAAGAATTTGAAAGGCTCACGTTGGATGAGGACTCTTTAAGGCCACAATTCCCAGTACTCTTTAGTTGGATGACATATAGGGCCTTCAATTGATTTCCGACTCTAGCTGCTAAGTGATATGAACCACCCACGACTATCATTAATAACTAGATAATATGGACCACCTTGAATACCTAACATTTGGTCAATTCTAGCACGATAAACAGATGATATGGACCTTCTAGAATAGGTGACGATCATCTCTAGAAAATATCTCCCTCCGTTTTGGAAAAGAGTTACTATTACACAATACAAGAAGCACACATCACTATTTCTATTCTGCAGTCAAAATCTTCTTGGTCACACCCATACAGCCCAGTGCAGCACATTCAATTGCCAGAACCTGGTATCAAGAAGACAATTCACACTCCATCCCTGATACATCATTTACCAATCCGTGAAAAACATTTTAGGAATCACTAACAAAAACCCCTTATACGGCAGGTGTAATACCTCCTCCCTTTCAAGGAAGATATCTTCCAGGACCTGTTATAGAGTCTGGAGCAGCAGAAACTGTGCTATTAGTACGAGGTACACTACTACACCTGTTCCATTACTTAACGAAAATTAAGAGAGTAATATTCATTGTAAATTCGTTGTAAATAACAAATTACATTCACAAGGTTTATGCCATTTAACTGATAGATTTTACCTCATCTACCCAAAGACATGATGATTGCCTAGTCTTTTTTTTATCAAGGATCTGGACCCTTCCATGGGGGATATAAGAAATGATAGACAACTAGAAGCTTCCATGAAGATTTATTAGCCCAATTAAAGGACACAGAAAAGATTTAAGAAACTTAAAGAATGGAAACATACATGAACTTGTATGACTACTTGATTTGAACATTGTGTATTTAGCATCCTGAATCAGTTACTTGTTTATAAGTTATAACAGCACATACATGTCTGCGAATAAATACATACCATTCAATAGCAATATGTTGTAGAAATCTATCCTCAAATTCATGGCAAAGCTTCGACAGTATTACCCTTGTACCAGCACTTTGAACTAGTTGTTCTCAGAGCCTCACTTGGTCATCAGTGTACAACTACGTGGGCCTTACTCAAGACGCTGTCGAGTTGTAGACGCCGTCGAATTCTAATATAACAGCAGTATTAGGATTATCATAATGGCAAATATACAAAGAAACATCACAGCCAGGGCATTAGTATACATTCACTCCTGGTAAGTTTTTGAACAATCACTGCAAAAACAGAAGTACAAGGTGGAAAACATAACTAGGCGAAAAGGAGAAACTTATAGCAAAACAACACTTCCCAACTTACCACCTTAATTTCATATTCAGCTGGAAGGATTTGTAAATCACCGACATCCTACAAGCAGCAGATGGTTGTCTCCCTCTTAGACCACTCTGCCATTTGAATCTTCAAACTACTACCGCCTCCTCCAACTATAACAGAAAATATCACATACTGTATAAGTAACCTGTCCAATAAATACATTACAAGTTATCTCAGACAAAATTGTACGAGATGGATTGTCTGCAACGAAGACTAATGTCTATGCTTGATTGCAAAAACTTGTTTCTTACGAAACAGTCATTCTGCTCGTACTAGTAAAGACTCTCTGGTACGACAAAACTAATAATAACAGGTAAATAGAGAGAAAGAGAAAAACTGCGCACCTGGTAGTAGTAATTGAGTCAGATGTTGGAGGAAGGGATGAATTGTAGCAAGCTCCATCAAAATAATATGGCCAACAACAGCTGAATTGCTAGTTACTCGTCTCTTTGAATAAAATCAACTTCGAGTTCTTCAAGAAACTGTGAGTGACTTCTTAAGATCATAGGGTATTGACTCCTTATTTAGTTTATCGCATCTGCGGATCTCTAATTTCCGGAGGGAAGTGCATAATCGTAAATCCGGTAGAGGCGTTAAGACAGGGCAATTTACATTTACTAACCACAGCAACAATGATTACTTCAGATACTTTTAACCTTACTGGCTCAATCTCAAAGAAATGAGCCTATTTAAGCCTGAGGTAACCAAACCTGGTTACAGTTAGGAATGGAAGAACACATGTTGGCTAGCTATTTGAAACCTTGTTGATCTATAATGTTTTTGTTCCACAATTGCAAAAGTGTATAATGTCGAACTCCATCAAATCAGTTTTCATATAAAAAACATAATAACATTCACAAAATTTCTTCAACTATCTGTTTACATATTTGAGAATGTTAAAGACGTAACCAGAACCCAGTTCTGGTATCCCCAACCCTTTGGGGATTTTGCATTGTAACATGGTTACCTGAAGTCAATGTCTGATTATCCTCACCCATTAGGTGATCGGAACTTCCAATACCATTAACAGCATCAATGGGATAATGCAAATTACTTACGTGATCTATGTTAGGTTGAGTAATACTCACCTCTTCCTCGGCTTCTTTGTCCAGCTCTCCAATTATCATCTCCATAGTAGATTTCGCAGTTTGGTAAGCATTTATTGATATTGCAGACTTAGCACAAAGATTAAAAGTGAGTTGGCAAAGATCGTTAAAGCGGAAGGCTTGAGATTTCTGACAGTCTTCTAGCGCTTTCCTACATCCTTCACCCAAGAAAACCCCGACTTTTGCCTTTTTTGTCCACCTTTTCCTGATGTAGACATCTGGAACCAACATAATATTCCGCACAGTGAAGACTTTAAAAATATGCTTACAAAGAATGCCCGTGAACTCAAAATTCTGACAATCACAATTCACTCGTATGTCATTATTACAAGAGCTGAAACTAACAAGGCAGCTCCTATTTTGACCCCACCTTGACACCGCATATGTCCAATTTGTTCCTACCCTTGCTGTTTCTTCAGCAATGTAGCTAAAACTCTCACAAAACTCCTTATGGAACTCTTTAAAGACTGATCTTGTGTACAGATCAGCAGCTTGTTGTTCCATTGGAACATCTAACTTCAAAACAGGCCGTGTTTCAAGAGACTGAAAATCTTCGGATATTTCCTCATCCCGTCTATGATCAAGCGCCTTGTCATACTGCTTGAGAAACTCATAAAGAGGAAGTGGCTCATTCACGAATCCATCGAAGTAAGAATTTATACTCTCGATGCATTGAATCGTCATCATATTTGCGTGGAAAACATGCCTCGAGTACACTGGAGCCCACATGTGCCGTTTCTTGTACAAATTATCCAGCCACTCATTTTCATGAAGCTTGTATTTTTCATGTAACAATACCCAACTTGACTCAAATTCATCACACCATTGTGTATCATAGATACATTTCTTCAAATCTGTAATAAATGCATCCCTCATATTTTCTAAATGACTAAAATGATTGGAAGCATCCACGAGAATCTCCCCTAAACATAAACTCTGACGGGTACCTGGTAAAACTTGCTCAATTGCTTTCATCATTGCTGCATCTCCATCAATAACTATTGCAACTGGACGACGTCCAGACATGGCTTTCAAAAATGTCTCCAATAGCCATGTTAAGGACTCCTCATTCTCGTTCAATAATATTGCACAACCAAATAAAACTGTCTGAAGGTGATGATTTATACCTAGAATCGGTGAAAATGCCCGTCCGTACTTGTTGATCCCATAGTTACTCCTGAAATAAACCACATCACCGAAGTACCCATAATCCATCCTTGATCTCGTATCAGCCCAAAAGAAGTTTAACATTCGATCATCTTTACCACCTTGTATGGCATAAAAGAAGGATGGACTCTCGGTTTGCATTTCCCTAAAGTAATTTAGAAGTGCCCTTACATCTCCTTTTTCTGGTTTCTTTATCTTACAATCACTCATGCTCATGTCTACTTGAATAGATTGAATGCGTCTTTGAGACCTCAGCATATGCTTTTCCCCTGAATTAGCACATTCATGGTTGTGTTCTTCGTCAAATTTACGCACAACCCATTTACCATCAGTAACCCTTTTGACATCCAACTTGGCACTGCAACCCACTCTTATAGACCTTACATTTCGTCTTCTCACCTTTACTAAGACACCATCTTTCATTTTCTTTGGTTCCTCGTCATCATTATCACGCCTCTTTCTGCGATGACCTTCCTTAGAACAACAAAATCGTTGAAATATAAGAGCTCCGTCTATATTTGATCTACGGTTTTTGGCTCTTCGAATGCTGAAACCAACAGCCCTAGCATATTCATTGTAGTAAAAATATGACTCATCAAGAGAGTCAAATTCCATTCCGACAAATGGTTTATAGAATGTCCCATCATTGGGTGCATCCATTTCAGCTTCCTTAAGTCTCTGCTTAATCCACTGCTTATAGCCAGAGGAAAGGATCAGCTCTGGCTGATTCACTTGTGAAGGTTGTGTCTCTTGTGACGCTAGGTAGATCTTCTCGTCTTCTTCAGTAGCCTATAAGAACATCAGATACCATAACTAATGAGCACATAGATTTTAGTACGAAAACCCTCGTAATAAAAGATGGTTCTATGGAGAAAAAAGGTTGTTAAACCTAGTTGCCTTATATATGTCGACTACGTGCTTAAAATTTTCTGACTGAAGGTGATAAACCAAGAAAAACATGTGAGCATCATTAAAGCACAAGTACAGTAAAGCACCTCCTCTTGTTATTTTAGACGTTTCCGTCAGAACTATGAACCAAAAAATCCTAACCTTTGAAGAAGAGACCTTATCGTCCTTCACTTCTGGACCATCTGGCTTACTTAGATCAGATTCTCCAACTGACAAGCTTGGGATCACAAACCCGTCTGTATCTGTACAAGATAAATTAAAGACAAGAATTTCATCAATGTGTATGTGAAATAGAAAACTTGACATGCAACTGACAAGTATTGGATTATGATTAGAAAACCTTGCTTCCAGATTCACAAATATTCTAAGCACTTGAACAAACAAATATATTACCATGTGTTGTCTGCTGTAAATTTCCATGTAATAATCTTAGGAATCACTATTAAGCTTAACATCATACCGTACCCACAGCTTGAATCAATTTTTCAAGAATCAATATTGAAAAGTTTAACTTGGCCAGACAGTTTTATCCAGCATAAAGATAACATAAAGGGTAATCACAAACCAGTGCTTGTGAAGTAACTCGTAAGTTCAAGTCTTAAACAACATAACGGAACAAGCAATTAAGTCCACAAAAATTCCACTAGGTAATGAACCATTTTCCCCACAAAAAATCCACTATTAATAGCAATGTGGACAGCAGAGAAGTTGTTTTGTCTGTTGTTACTGTCGTTGTTCTTTAATATATCCAGTTTTTCCTACTTTACTAATCAACACATATTTAACAATCCTTAAGTTTACCGAGCGCTAGAGAAAAGCAAAGTTAATACCAGATGTTTTTTTAGAAGGTTCGCTAATATATATGAAGGGGTGGTCCTTCAAGCACAAATGAAGTAGAAATCACAGTGAAATGATGGTTCTATTGTGCTTCGTCCAAATCTACCTATTCCCAAAGATAGTAGATGCTCACGGATGAGCAATTCCCAGACAAGCCTCCATAAGAGTAATATAACAACCAGTAGGTCTTCAGAACCTGAGATTAGGTTTCTCAGAGCCCTTCCAGAAAAGGTTGGGAAGCTAATAGCACTTTTACAATCATCCAGTCTGTTCCTAATTCAACGAATCACACAGCTTTGATGATACAGAAACACATCAACAGTCTCCAAAACCCCAATAAGAAAATAACATTTTTTTTCTTGTAATATAAAATTTTAAGAAATGCCCAAAGAAAAATTAATCAGGAATTACCCAAGTTAGACAATAAAAACAGAAAATGAAGAATCAAGTAAATTTAAAAAATTTCAATCAGGTTATAATATATGCCAAAAAGAAAAATGATTAGGGACTTACCCCACTCATCTTCTTCGATTTGTTGAACAGTATTCTGCTCCATTGAACAGAATCGATCATGGATTTCAATGGCTTCAGGGGGTATGGTGCCCCGCGTTCTCAACAGAACTCTCAAGTATTTAAGTTTTTTTTTTTTTTTTTTTTTTGAAGCACTCAAGTTAAGAATACAGATTTCTCTAAAATTCACTTAGGACGGTGGCAGCTGAAAAAGAAAGAGAGACCCTAATAAATGCTCAAAATACCAACTCGATTGCTTTTAGTCTGAGATTAGTTGTTACAGTCTTATTACATACAGGAGATCTCCGGTTGGGTTCTGATAATGGAGGGCAAAATAGAATCGAGTGTTTGTTGTCTGATACCAAAAACAACCAGTTTGTGCTTTTCTTTGTAGGATAAACATTTATTTCCACCCTACTTTGACCTAAACTGACCAATGCTGCTGATCGGGTGATCCAGGTGTACCAAATTGCATATAAGACAAAACATGTTTTGGTAAGGGGTTGGTACACTCCGAAGCAAAATGGCACCCCCCATTAGCAGCCATGTAAACTGACATCAGCTAAGCTTGTGATTTTGGCACTAACTTTTGACCTGAATTTAAGTTTCGCACAATTTTTCTTAGATGTGCGCTACGCAGCCATAAACAATGACTGCATTTTCTGATATGTAAAATTTATATTCTACTGATTTGAATTTCAACAGGAGATAAACAACATACTATGTAGTTTTGTATATATGGCAAAAATGTCAAATTTCCACTGTCGATGAAAATAAAAAACAATTGTATACAACCCCATTGTGTTGCATGGGGTTATAGCATTACTGAACATTCTGCTCTTCATCAGGGTCTGGGACCATTTAAACCCAGAACTGCACTTGATGAATGAGTTAACATAGCAAATTGTCATTCTAACATGAACTCCTTCTGCAATGCGTGAAACTTAGATGCTTTTAAATGATCTCCATCAACTGTATCGGGTCACAAATTCACGTTAGCCCAAAATTCTAGCCAACAAGCAAACTTCATCTGAGTTTGGAAAGAGCAGCTGCCATGCTTGCACCAACGAGTGCATTGTTCTTCACAAGTGCACTATCTGAAGCTTAGTTAAGGAGAAATTGGCAGCAAAATAAACTGAATGGATAGCTTCAATATTGCAGTTTCATCACGCATTTGTAATATTTATAATCACCAAAACTAGAAATGGTCAACCAACAAGGAAAGATTATACTAAAAAAGCGCACCCATCAACGCCTAACATAGATCAGAACCCAAAACCAAGAAAACACCAGCCATGACACGAACTCCACACCCAGTAAAACTCACGCCCTTAACTCATCATCTATTCTTACAGTTCATCTTATGTCAGATAAATACTTCGTTAGAGAAGACCTTGTGATTTAAATGATTAGCAGTAGCCATAGGAAAACTCGTGACAAATGCAACTATGGAATAAATCCTTGATAACTTCAAACGTATGATACAACAAACAATACAGATTTATAGCATATAATACATATTCTTTCTCCTGCAATGACTATAAATCCATAACTGATAGTGGTATAACTCTAAACTCTGAAGAAATTCTACCATAAAGGCTCGGACAATTATAGCACAGTATAGCCAAACATATGACACCAGGAAAAGGATACTTGATGCCAGTGAGGCACCTTTAGTTAGTTCGTTCACTTTTGCGAGCAAAAAAGGTGTTTCAGCATTTCCAGACACATTTTTGTCCCTGAAATTTAAACCAGGTTGAGAGAAAGAAAAAAAAAAACATAGAGAAGTCCAAAGTCAAATTAATGTGAATAAAGAATAGAGATTAAAGTTTAGGATTAAAGTTTGATGAGGCTCGACTAATGTATACCTTGCTTCTTTTAGGGGAGTTTGTATTGCAGATTCTATCATTCTTCCTGAAGCAGCATGTTCTTTCGGTATTGGAACACCAATTAGGATGCCAGATCCAAGTCCGAGTTTCAGGTTGGCATCTAAAAGACAAAATCAACTTAAACATATTACCAGAAGTACAACGAGATACGTATTATAGAAAGAAAAGGAACAGGTCATGCCTATAAGCCGAGCGCAGTCTTCGGGAGAATCTACACGACACGGCACCTGTAGTTTGCATGGCATGCAAAATAAAATCAATACAACTCGAGAGTCCAAAATTAACAGAAGAAAAATAGAGCTCCACAAAAAGTTAGTGATATTGAAAACACGGAAACAAATATAAAGTTCCGATGGTAGCACCTGGCAGCCACTTGTTTCTGTAAAAAATGCTGGGAACTCATGGGTCTTATAAGACGCAACTGTAACACCTTGTGTTTCCTGTATGGAGATTTCACTTGAGATGCATTAGTATCTTAATATATAATTTTATGTGACAACAGTGACATTAAAAGATAAGTTGGCGTTATGTACCAAATATTCTAAAGTTCTTGGAATATCTAATATTGATTTGATACCGGCAGATATTACTGCAACCGGAGACCTTCCAAGCTCAGTCAGATCAGAAGATATATCCATAGCTGCAAACACAATAAGGGCATTTTACTTTTACAGAATGAAACATTGTGAATGATACTTCTATGTTCAGAAACCCATTAGTAACTGCAAGAAGGTTAATCTATTCATATATATAGCATAAGATATGGCAAAAGGCCACAGTTCCAATTAACTGCAAGCCAACAATAATCCTGGACTCCTAGTTAAAAAGAATCAAGATGATAGGTCTTACTCTGTTCACCATGTCTGTGCACCCCTCCAATTCCTCCGGTCACAAAAACAGGGATCCCAACCTGCACGAAATTGGGTTGAGTTTGAATATTTAGTTTCTTTTTTGGTAGGTAAAGAGATACGTCAGTTATCGAAAGGAAAGGTTTATGAGATATGAACATAGAAGAAGAAAGATGAAAAAAGAGGAGTGTTGTGGAGGGAGGGGAGGAGGCTGAAAATCTTCTCTGAGGTAACAAATAGATATATGTATAATTTTCTATGGACGACAAGGAAACCAAGAAAAGGAAAAATAGAGAAAAGCTGAGAAGTTGGTTACCTTGGACGCAAAGAAAATAGTTGCTGAAACAGTTGTTGCGCCATTTCCTCCACTTGCCACCTGAGAAGGTATAATGAAAATCTTTCTTATCATTGCTTAAACATATAAGAAATTGAAATACTTCAACAGCCTGATGACTCTGATTAGCTGGTTAGTCCTTTGCCAGCAAGGAATTTGATGACAGGTCAGGTCTTGCAAGGATAGACATGGTATCAGAAGGATGTTACACAGAACAAACAAAATTTCACTATATCTTTTGCAAATCTTTTCAACAGTTTGAATTATAGATACTCAGATATTTGAATAAACTAAGGACTGATCAATAAACGTATCCCAGATTATGACTCATAATATGTGCAATGTCCCTACGAGCTGTCTTTTGAGCTTTAGTGCCAAGACTTGCAAGCCTCTCTAGTTGTTCATTGCTAAGACCTGAACCAGCAAAGAAGAAAAACTAAGCATAAAGATACCAATAAATGAACAAGGGAGGGTTTTCCAATAATATTTCACAGTCCTAAGCAAAATCCTCAAGAATGTCTTTGGATGCTACTGTACATATTGAAATTGAAATCATCAAAAATCAACGGTTTTATATCTCTATTAACATCATGAAATGTAAATATATCAATCATCAGAGCACCATCACAATAAACATATATTAAACAATACTGTGTGAGTTCATTATTGAAGACAGTTCTAAATCATAAATGAGAACCTATGCATGGTGTGCCGTCTAAAATAGCAATTGTGGCTGGAACTGCTCCATTCTCCCTTACAATTGCCTCCACCTCCGTTGCAGTTTGTAAGTTTTGCGGGTAAGGCATTCCTGAACTTAAAAGAGAAAACAGATAATCACACTGTGACCTAAAACTAAGAAGCAGACAGCTCAAAATAGAAAAATAAATACAAAAATCGATTAGCATACCATGTGAAATTATAGTGGATTCGAGAGCTACAACAGCACGGCCATTTGACAAAGCATCAAACACTTCTGGTGATATCTTGACATCCCCTTTACTAGAACCATTCTCACTCTATACCCCCATTTCACAAATTCACGACCAAACACAGTAATTCAGTAAGAAAGAAATTGAAGTCTTTCAAAATCGAATCCCTAATGGTAAGTTACAATTCAACATTGATTTGAAAGATATTACCTGTTTTGTTTGTTCAAATTGCCTTTGTAGATTAACTAATCTTGAGAGGGGTGAAGATGATGACATTGCCAAGTGAGTGGTGATTAGGGTTTCAGTGAGAGACTGTGCGTAGCTGTGAAGATCCCACAGTACACCCAAAGTAGGTTTTTATGAGAAATCGGAGGTTTTGATTGGAGTTGCAAGTATGAAAGTTAACTACTACAGACAGAAGCGATATTTTTACAGAAGCGATTTCTTTTTTGATAAAACAGCATGATTTATAAAGGGGATACCGCTTCATATTGGACAAAAAGATCCCACTGATCTTAGTTGTTGGATCGATGAAATGGTTTCAGTAATTAGTAGGACAGGTATCCCCTTTATAAATCGTGTAAAATAGAAGTGGCTTTTCGGTGTGGTTTGGTGTTAAAACCTCCATCCACGGGGATGGTTACAAGCCTTTTCTTTTCTCTCTAAAAGCTTACTCGGCCGATGACTTGTTTTCAGAAATCGAAGCATAGATATGTTGGCCTTTTTTTTTGGTTCTTCTTCTGATGATGATGAAGCCTGATATATTATATTAGATTGAAACTAACACGAAATTACACCGGAAAATGTGTCGCCCTTGGAATCGTTGATTACACGAAATTATTCTGGGACGATATATTCCCAAACGTTGGCTTGTAATACTCCCTGGTGGCTCTTATCTGCCGCATAGTTTGCAAGAGCAACTGCAGCCTGGTTGGCTTCCATGTACTTGTGTTAGATTTTGTATTGGGGGATATCGCCTAGTCTTCTTGTAACTTCAGCAAGCATTCCTTTGAGGTACCATGGAGGATCTGATTAGTCGTTAATAAATTGGACTAGCGTCTGTGAGTCTGATTCGATGTAGATTTTAGTCCATTGGTGGATATTTACCGGTCTTAGGGCCATGAAGAGTGCCCATGTCTCTGCTATCAGTGCAGTGGTGATTCCCAAAGGTTGAGCCATTGCGACAATGACTGTTTTTGTTGAGTCCCTGCAAATAAAACCTCCCCCCGCTGATCCTGGATGTCCTCGGGCAGCTCCGTCAGTGTTGATCTTGATCCAATGTGGTCCTGGAGGGTTCCACAATGTGACGTACTGTTTGTCATAGGAGTCATGCCGGGTAGGGATGGAGGAAGCACTGTATTCTCCCATGTATATTCTTGATGCATATGCTTTGCTATGTTGACGGTATCGGTAGGAGTTGGGTGTTTCCTTCCATATATGAGATCATTGAGGGAAAGCCATAGTGCCCAAAACAGAAAGCAAAATGAAGTTGTAGCAGTCGTGGTTTGGTTGATCTGTAGTAACTGACTGATGGTGGATGACTGTGTAATCGGTTATGGTCGACGGTGTTGGAAGAAAGGAGACGCCACATGGTGATTGGAGAGAGAATCCCAAGCCTTACTAGCATACCGACATGTAAGAAGTATATGTTCATCTGTTTCTGGGCAAATATTACATCTAGGACATAAGTTTGAGAGGGTGAGGTGTATTTTATGTAATAATGTGAAGGTAGGTAAGCCTTCATTTATAGCTTTCCACAAGAAAAGTTGTATATTTAGGGGGAAGGTTAATGTCCAGATGTATTTTGTTGGTTGAAGCTGACGGGTAGTTGTGGTATGAATTTGAAGTTGGGTTAATAGACGGTATCCCCAACTTACTGTATAATGTCTAGATTTCGTGAACGGCCAAACAATTTTGTCTAGTGGACCATCTTGCGGTAGGTGGATATTAGTAATTATGTCCCTAGACGATTGCGGAAGTTGTGCCAGAAGATCATGGTTCCAAGAATGTGAATTGGGGTCAAATAGATCGGCAACCAAAGGAAAGTCTTGGCATTGGTTCTGGTGTAGTGGAGGGTGATTCGGGATCCAGTTGAAAGTGGTCGGGGTAGTGTTCCCATTCCCAATTTGGTGAAAAAGGTGGGGTGTGATAGATGACATAAGAGAAAAAAGTTGTTTCCAAAGGGGTCTAGCCGAGGTTAAGGATGGATGGAGGGATTGGAAAAAAGTTGTATTGTTGAAATACTTTTCTCTGCACATGGTTGTATAGATCGAATCAGGTTCATCTTGAAGTTTTCGGACTCTTTTAAGTAGTAGCGCTTTGTTGTGTTTCAAACTTTTCTGAATTCCCAGGCCTCCCTCCGGTTTAGGTTTAGATAATTTATCCCAACCCATAGGATGAAGTTTCCTAGTCGTCGAGTCATGGGTCCAGAAAAAATTCATAGTTATCTGGTTTATTTTTTGTGCACAAGTGCAGGTAGAAGGTTTGTCTGCATTATATGATTTGCAGTAGGGAGGAGAGAGGTTTTAATGAGTACTAACCTTCACAAAGTAACACTGACCCCCATATCCATAGTTGAGTTATTCAAACAAACAAAACAAAGTTTTTCAAGAAAAACAATACAGAATCTCTGCAATTACTCAGAGTAATTGTCTTTCTTACATGAACAAGAAAGAGAAAGGCAGTTATAAATACAAAGACACCAACACACACAGATGACCAATCAGGTCTAAATCTGAAAGCACCAATGAAAGAGTTACACGTCACAAGGAGTGACAGCTAGCAGTGACAGGGAATGACATGTTGTCACATAACTAGAGAAATGAAGAGGAGTTACTAAGAGTGTGGTTGAGTGTTTCTATTAGCCCTCTCAAGTTGGAGTGTGCTGCAGAGACCACCTTCAACTTGTCCCTAAGATAGCCAAATATTGGTGCAGAAATCCCTTTAATAAAAATGTATGCAAGATGTTCAAATGTGCAGATATAAGAAACATGCAAAGCCTTAGCCTGCACAAGTTCACGCACAAAATGAAAATCAACAGCCGTATGTTTCATACGAATATGTAAAACTAGATTGGCAGAATAGAATGTGTAGTAAAAGTTTGCAAACCTGAAATCAATGTTGAGCCATCGATCACGAGAAGAATCGGCACCAACCACATATGGAATCACTGCATCTGAAATTGTCGGTTGAATCCATAAAATCAATGTGTTGTCATCATCAATCCATGCAGGGTAGTGTGGATTCACATTTCTTTGTTCGAGATCATCCTGATTAAGATATTTGGGAGGACAGATGACGGAACCATCAATTATACCAAGAACTTTGTGTCTCTCCAGTAAAGGTAAAAGTAAATTTTTCCATGTGATTAAGTTATCATCTTTGAGTTTGAAGTTGATGATACTGTAAATCTGATTGAGAGGAATGTCGGAAATTCGTGATTCATAAGCATTCATCAACATTGATGAATCGGAAAAAGAAATTTAAAAACAAGATTTGGTAAAGTAAAAACTAAAGAAACGATCAGAGAGATAAAGCGAAAGTGAGGATCTTTGGTCCTCTTGATACCATAGTTGATTTATTCAAACAAACAAAACAAAGTTCTTCAAGAACAACATTACATACTCTCTGCAATTACTCAAAGTAATTGTCTTTCGTACATGAACAGGAAATAGAAAGTCAACTATAAATACAAAGACACCAACATACACAGATGATCAATCAGGTCTAGATCTGAAAGCACCAATGAAAGAGTTACACGTCACAAGGAGTGACATCTTGCAATGAAAAGCTGTCACAGAACTAGAGAAATATAGAGGAGTTACTGAGAGTGTGGTTGAGTGTTGCTATTAATCCAGAGCTTAGATGATTGAATAAAAAATAATGAACCATACCCAAAATTACAATTAACCACCTCTCCAATAATCTTTCTTGCTCAAACAAAATCTCACGATGATGACTCTGTAACCCTATGTCTACGCCTCCATCAGTTCATGCCTATACCGTAAATCTTTCTTAAATGTAAATTGGATATTTTGGTTGAAAAATTGATGAATAAAAAGTTTTGAGTTTATTTGGAATGGAAGGCGCATCCCTCGTGCGTGTTATACTAGTTCATATAAACTGAAGTACTTAACTGATGGTTGATTTATTTATTTTTAGGTAATGCTTTGCTATGTGAT
Source organism: Papaver somniferum (assembly GCF_003573695.1). Taxonomy (NCBI): domain Eukaryota; kingdom Viridiplantae; phylum Streptophyta; class Magnoliopsida; order Ranunculales; family Papaveraceae; genus Papaver; species Papaver somniferum. Next base: position 95,150,952 of record NC_039359.1, read on the forward strand.
TCATTTTTTTTCTCTTTTGTGCAAGTCAGTTTCGCTTGTTGGTGTCTCTGTAGCCTACAATATACTGTACGTTATGTCTTTTTTAAAAGAAATGAGAAAATGAACTTCAAAATCTGGAACTAATTTATGAACATGATAATACTAGTTGATTCTAATAATGGTTAGACTTTAGACTCTAGCATTAACCATGGCTAGAGTTTAGGATAGAAATTATAAATTCTCATACTTTAAGATTTTTCTAGAATTAAAACAAAGAAAAAAAAATTATAACGGTGGGCTTAAACCAGCCAATCAAAATGATTTGTTTTGTTCACACTCTTTAAAAAATTAATAACGGTGCACAAAATTGGACAGGACCCATCGTGTGGAAAAGCATGACACGTCATGACTTTACATAGGATTCTAGATGCCCTATAAAGGGGTCCAAATCCCACCAACATTTAATTCCATCATCTCTCCCAAAACCCTAATCGTTCTTATCTCTCATAAAACCAAAACATCTCACCTTCTCCAAAAATCCCATCTCTCCTTTCTTCTGTGATGGATACACAAGCTGTGATGGGATTCTTCAATGTTGTGGCTACCAAGTATCTGAACGTCACTCCGGAACAAGGGTTGGGTAATATGGAAGCCGTACAGCAACCTGAGGATCGTGTTAATGCAAATTATTTACAAGTTCAAAGTAACTTGAAATGCTTCTCCCGGTATTGTGGTTGGAATCACCACTCTTCATGTTTTCTTCGACCCTCTGCCTGATGTCATAGCCGTGTTCACTGCAACTTTGGGCTTGGTTTATGTTGCTTTGAGGCTCATATTTGTAAGGGTCAAAGGAAGAGGAGATCCAGTCTCAGGTGTGAGTGTGTTCATGAGGGTGTTGTGAGGATGAGTATCGCGTATGGGCTATTTCGTATCTTAAAATTCAGTAAAATTAACATACAGTAAAATTCTATAAAATAATAGGCTTGAGACCATCTTAATCCTATTATTTTAAAAAGATATTACTTAATCTATAATTTAATAATTTATTATTTTATAAATATGTTAAAAATATAATAACCTAAAAGAATATATTTGTTTGAGGGTGAAAACGGTTTCTGCTGATTTCGGTAATTTCGAGTGTGTGGGTGAGAAACGAGTATAAACCCTAACCAATGTACTACAAGGAAGTACTTTAGATTCAAGAGATCAATCTGTACAAATCCGGCCTAAACCAAGAAATGGCCGTTCCAGACTTGCTTCGGTCACAAAGAGGAGGAGAAGGGTTGGTTTTGGGGAGGGAATCGAAGAGAGTGTTGAGACCAGAATAGTTGATCCTGGAAGAGTAGTTGTTTTGTGACTTGCATCAGAAAGTGGGAAGCTAACAGATGGGAAAGATAGCAAACGTTTTCTGAGTGTTGTATGCTCCTGACCAGAACTTGTTGCTCGGTGGAAATAGGTAAGACCTATTTATACAAGTCGAAGTGAAACATACTCTGGTCTCGTAAAAAATGGAAAACGGATGAGTAATGGGAGGAGGTGGTAACCGGTAATGCCTGGAATTGATGTTCCATAAAAGAAAGTGTTTTACCATTACTCCTTGTATTTACTAACCGCCTCATCCTTATGACACTGTCTTGTAACGGGCATAGTGTACGCCGCACGCTGTAAACCGCCAAACCAATACCAATAGAGCATCCCCCATTTTGTGATATGTGTTGATGTCTCGAGTGTTTTCGTGGAAAACATGTAACATGTTGCTCTTGTTTTGCAAGTTGAGCTTGGGAGACTTGCCGGCTCGGTGGTGACCTTCGACGGTCGAGATTTTGTATCTTGAGAGGAAGGGTAGCCGTTGATTATTGACCTTCGTTTGGTAGCCAGTGGCATGAAAGCATGGCCGGCATGGCTTTAATATGGCCTAGTTTAGGCGTGGCCAAAAGCTAGGGTTTTGTCATTGTTTGGGCACAACCAAAACTAGGGCTTGGTGTCGAGCCAAAAGGTTTCCCTGCGTTAACTGGTAACCTTGGACGGCTAAGATCTGTGTCTTAGATGGAAATGTGGCCGTCGACTGTTGCAAGCCTTCGTTTTGGAAGCCATGAAGGGAAGGCCGGCATGGTATGGTTTAGGCGCAGCAAGATGGCTGGCACGGCATGCCATTGGCACATGTGGCATGGTCGGCATGCCTTGGCGCGGTTTTGGCGTTGGGCCAAAGGTTACTATGCGTTGGTTGATGACCTTGGACAGCTAAGATTTGCATCTAAGATGGAAGGGTGGCTGTTGATTGTCGCACGCCTTCGTTTTGGCAGCCGTGAGGGGAAGGCCGGCATGGTACAATTTATGCACGGCAAGGTGGCTGGCAAGGCATGCCTTGGCGTGGTTTAGGCGTGGCCAAAACTAGGGTTTTGGAGTTGGGCCAAAGGTTACCATGCGTTGGTGGGTGACCTTGGACGGTTAAGATTTGCATCTAAGATGGAAGGGTGGCCATTGATTGTCGCACGCCTTCGTTTTGGCAGCCGTGAGGGGAAGGCCCGCATGGTATGGTTTAAGCGCGGCAACGTGGCTGGCACATGTGGCATGGTTGGCATGCCTTGGCGCGATTTATGCGTGGCCAAACCTAGGGTTTTGGCGTTGGGCCAAAGGTTACCATGCGTTGGTTGGTGACCTTGGACGGCTAAGATTTGCATCTAAGATGGAAGGGTGGTCGTTGATTGCCGCACGCCTTCGTTTTAGCAGCCGTGAGGGGAAGGACGACATGGTATGGTTTAGGCGCATTAAGGTGGCTGACACGGCATGCCATTGGCACATGTGGCATGGTCGTCATGCCTTGGCGCGGTTTAGGCGTGGCCAAAACTAGGGTTTTGGCATTGGGCCAAAGGTTACCATGCGTTGGTTGGTGATCTTGGACGGTTAATATTTGCATCTAAGATGGAAGGGTGGTCGTTGATTGTCGCACGCCTTCGATTTGGCAGCCGTGAGGGGAAGGCCGACATGGTATGCTTTAGGCGCGGCAAGGTGGTTGGCACGGCATGCATTGGCACATGTGGCGTGGTCGGCATGCCTTTGCGCGGTTTAGGCGTGGGCGTTGGGCCAAAGGTTACTATGCGTTGGTTGGGGACCTTGGACGGGTAAGATATGAATCTAAGATGGAAGGGTGGCCATTCATTGTCGCACGCCTTCGTTTTGGCAGACGTAAAGGGAAGGCCGACATGGTATTGTTTAGGCGCGGCAAGGTGGCTGGCACGGCATACCATTGGCGCATGTGGCATGGTCGGCATGCCTTGGCCCGATTTAGGCGTGACCAAAACTAGGTTTTGGCATTGGGCCAAAGGTTCCCATGCGTTGGCTGGCGACCTTGGACGGCTAAGATTTGCATCTAAGATGGAAGGGTAGTCGTTGATTGTCGCACGCCTTCGTTTTGGAAGCCGTAAAGGGAAGGCCGGCATGGTATGGTTTAGGCCTGGCAAGGTGGATGGCACGGCATGCCATTGTCACATGTGGCATGGTCGGCATGCCTTGGAACGATTTAGGCGTGGCCAAAACTAGGGTTTTTGCGTTGAGCCAAAGGTTACCATACGTTGGATGGCGACCTTGGACGACTAAGATCTGAATCTCAGATGGAAGGGTGGTCGTTGATTGTTGCAACCCTTCGTTTTGGCAGCCAGCGGCATGTAGCGGGGCCTGCATGGCTTTGGCATAGAATCGTAGCTGCATGTTTTTCCATTGGCACAGTGGCGCGGCTGGCATGGCTTGGCGCGGAGGTGTGGTTGGCACGGCATGCCGTTGGCACATGTGGTTCGGCTGGCATGGTTGGCATGCCTTGGCGCAGAGACGTGGCTGGCATGGTTTTCCATTGGCACGGTGGCGCGGCTGGCATGGTTGGCATGCTTTGGCGCGAAGACGTGGCTGGCATGGTTTGCCATTGGCACGGTGGTGCGGATAGCATGGTTGACATACCTTTGCGCGAAGACGTGGCTGGAATGGTTTGCCATTGGCACGGTGGTGCGACTGGCATGGTTGACATGCCTTAGCGTGGAGATGTGGCTGGCACGGCTGGCATGGTTGGCATGCTTTGGCGCGGAGACGTGGATGGCATGGTTTTCCATTGGCACGGTGGTGCGGCTGACATGGTTGGCATGACTTGGCGCGGAGATGCGGCTGGCACGGCGGCGCGACTGGCAGGGTTGGCATGCTTTTGCGCGGAGACATGGCTGGCATGGTTTGCCATTGGCACGGCGGTGCGGCTAGCATGCCTTGGCGCGGAGATGTGGACGGCACGACATGCCATTGGCTCATGCGGCTGGCATGGTTGGCATGCCTTGGCGCGGAGACGTGGCTGGCATGGTTTGCCATTGGCACGGTGGTGTAAGAATTTAGGGTTTGGTGTACGAAGGTGATGTCGGTCAATACTAAGGGTTTTACCGTGGAACATGACACATATATATGTAAAAAAAAAAAGGTACCCTGGTAATTCTTACGTAGGCGTGTTGAATGATTCAATAAATGCGCTAATGGTCCCAGTGACGTCATGTCAGATGTAAGGTTTTATGATTTTAACCCTAAGCTAAAAACCACCATCAACATTAAGTCCCCTGCTTAGCTCGGAACAGGAGCATTGTTGCGAGGTAAGCATAAGATGGTGACAGGCGAGGACAAAATCGAAATGATAAGTCGTGAAAATATGGTCAAGAAAACCCGACTAACCTTTTTCGAGAGGTAAGGAGAGTTTGTGATTCTCGTGTTGGCGTCCTTGCAAAGATTCTACTTGTGGTGTTGCTGGCTAGAATGTGAAGTGGTGAGATGTAGATTATTGTCTTGGAATGGGAGCCGCAGGCGTTGGTCGGCTTGGAATGGGAGTCACAGGCGTTGGTCGGCTTGGAATTGAGGAAACTGGCTTCGGTCATCGGAATGGTGGAAACTTTCTTCAGTCCGCAGAATGGTGTAAACTGGTTTTAGAACTTCGGCTACCAAACGACGGTGATGATGCTGGAACTTCGGTTATCAAATGGTAGTGATGGCGCCTGGCAACTTTGTCGAAATCAGGGTTTGGGATGCCGAAACCCTAATTACTCCTTACTAAAATCATTGTAGAATTCTCGTACGAACTCGGATTTTGACGGTCTTCCCCTCCATCTGACCGGAAAAGAATTTCATATCTCCTTTCGCGGGAATATTTAGGTTTTGAGCTTGTTTAGGAGGTGAAAACGGCCCGACAGTGAAACTCAGGAAGAATTCAGGAGGGATGTTGCGGACCCGGGGTAGCATAGTCGCGCCGAGTCATCTGTTTCCGTTCATGAAGAAAGAAGAGAACTTTATTCTATGCAAAACTCTAGAAACTCCGTCCGTATGAAAAGAGGTATTGACCTTCTTCTGTTTTCTGTTGCTCGTTTGTATCCGCGCTTTCGTCTGCTGTTTCTCTCCAGTGGATTCCAAAATTTACCAAACTCCATTGCATTCTTGGGACGGATGGATGTAATATATGCTCGGCAATGATCATGTCAGGGTTAATCTTGGAGATTGTGGTTGCGTTGTCGGTCCATCCTCGGCTTTAGGTTGTTCAGTGCCTGGACCTTCTGATCGTGATGATGATGTGATGTGAATGCTTGTATGATCGAAAACTTCTGGCGCCCCCGGATGAAATAGGGAGACGTTCCATTACCAATGTACTGCTATCAAGTCTTACAGGACTTTGTTCCAAGCGACATCCTTCGAACCATCTTCTGAATCTTGGACTATCGTATGGAAAGAGATGTGGTAAGAAGTCCCCAGTTATACTTCGGTTTGATCCGATGACATGGATGAATATGTGAATGTATCTTTGTGGCGTGCTCTTGAAGTCTTCGGTGTACATGTACAACTTCGTTTTGAGAAATTCCTGCGGCTCGTGAAACTTTGACAGTGATGATGTTAAAATCAGAAATAACCTGGTTGAGGGGAGTGAAAGCGTCTCATGCTGGTAGTCCCCATGTGTATCCTATTTTCACTGCATCGCCTTGAATCCACGTCCACGTGATTTGATACAAGCTTATCGTACTCTTATGCATGTGACACTGGGATGCTCAGGATATCGCATGGACGAAATATTCTGGATAGCGAAGATGTAGGAATGAGAGAGTTATGTTGTTTATCATGGCTCCCTCTGTTTCTTCAAGAAAATGTTTCAGCCGCGTCTCTGGAGTTATCTCATGAGTCTTTGATGGACGTCGATGGACTGCAAAGAGAAGTCCCCAGTCGCATTTTTCTTCAGTTTCTGAAGTTGTTTTCCTCTGAGTAGGCTTGGGATCCTCCGCGGCCTCGTAAAGTTTTGAAGGCGTCTTCTAGACAAAGAGGTGGTGATATTCTTGCGCTGCACCCTTGAAGAGTAGATGACCTTGTTGCGGCTATGGACTTTTGGTTGATTGTATCTTCTGAGCTTTGACAGTGAAGGGATTCCGTGTATATCCTCAATCCTCAAGTATGGTTTACATGTTTCCATCTTTGTAGTGTTGCTGCTGTGGTGAAGCTCTGGCCGGTATCAACAAACGAGCGGCAACAATTCTTGGTAGCATATGTAATAAGAAGAGGCTACATTGTCGTGGTAACAAAGTAGGATGGCTGGAGTTGTATGGGCATCCGTGGAAGTAAAAGGATTGGCTGGAGTTGTACGGGAATCCGTGGAAGTAAAAGGATTGGATGGATGCGTAAGCGCGCAAACTGTCCATGACTACGAAGATTGGTTGGTTGTGATCATGATCCTTGACATGGGGAGCGTGGTGGTACGACCCTTTGCAGGAAGAAGCATCGTTGAAGCAGCTTCGGCTCTTGGAGAAGATGTTGAAACTTAAGAAGCCGAACGTTGAAGCCTCGTCTTCGGATCCTGGAGAAGCTTATAGAGAGAACGCTGAAACGGAGCGGCTGTTGGAGCGAGCGTTGAAGCGGAGCGGCTATCGAAGTGATCGTTGAAGCGGAGTCGCTGCCGGAGAATGTTGAAGCGGAGAGGCTGCGTTAATCAGTATGTTGTCAAACTGGACAACCTTCAAGCGAAAAATGGTTAGGAGTCCCCAGTTCCATCTATCAATCGTGCTTTCCAAGAGAGGTTGGGGTTTGGGAACGACTTCTCTGGTTGGAAACAGCTGCTTCCCTGATGCAGTGTGGTTGAGGGATGCAAATATGCCTTGACGTTGCGCCTTGGAGAAATATAGAATCTCACATAAATGTTTCATCATAGACTGCACGATTTTGCGGGCGAAGTCCTCAGAAATCATGCATCTCCTGACAGGGAAAAGAGTCTTTGTGAACTCAGGGAGGTTGCTGATTTTTCTTTGCTTAGATTTTGGAGAAGTCGTTCCTGATATTTTCGTGTAATGAAATTAAATTGTTGATTCCCTTATACTGGGCGTTCAAGAGCAACGCTGGAAGGATACAAGCTGCTGGCGCAGGGAAGATGCAAGCTGTTAGCGCTGGAAAGGATGCAAGCTGCTGGCGCTGGAAAGATGCAAGCTGTTGTAAAGATGCAAGTTGTTAGCGCTAGAAGGATGCAAGCTGCTGGCGCTGGAAAGATGCAAGTTGTTAGCGCTAGATCGGCTTGGAATGGGCGCTGGCTTAGCATGGACGCTGGCTTGAATTTGGTATGGCGCGCACTGTCGGCTGGGCATGGCGCGGACTGTTGGCTTGGCACGGCGCTGGCTTGGCGTGGCGCGGCACGGACTTGTTCTTGCGGGCCCAATTGCCTCTTTCCATACGTAGCTCAAATAAAAAAATCATTTCCTTATTCAAATTCCAAAAATGTTATGCGTATGAAAGGGGTTGGCTCTCCTTTTTATCTCGTATCTTTGTTCTCACGTCCTGGTGTTAGCGGTAGCGCGGTAGAAATAAAGTGGGCAAGCATATTCCAGCTATGTACTCCAGCGTTTCTCTTTCAATTTGTTTTCTTGTGTTGGTGCAAACCCTAGCCATAGGTATTCCTTCCATAAATCTGTAGAAATATTGTTCTTTTGAACTGGTGTAAACCCTAGCCGTGGGTATGCCTTTCATAAACTTGTAGAAACACTTCGTCATAAACAATTCCTCTTCGAATATCACCGTAGTAACGTCGGCTACCTCATGAATAGTGACGGGTAATCATTATTATGCAAAGTAGGCACATAAAAAGGCAAACAAAGCGCTTGGTTTATGGTTTTGATTTTCTAGATTTTTGGGTTGATAGACAAGTATTACCCTTGAGGGTTTTGTATTATTATTTGGAATGAACTATTTTAGAATATTGATGTTTTTGGTTATGAATATAAGTGGCATGAGTACCCCAGGGAAGTCATGGAATTGTGAATGTTGTGCGATAGTAGAAAGCATGAAACACGGGAAAAATATGGCTATCAGTTTTTTATCGACCCTGTGAAGATTTGAAGTAGTAAACCATGTATTTTGCCTAGCAAGACTTACTCGGTTTTTCAGATCTCCTGATGAAAAAGAATCTCCCGGGTGTAAGACCGAGTTTTGTGGGAAGCACCGCCGTGACTGTGGAAAGTCCCCAGTCATCCCTTGCCGTGTCATGACTGTTAACTGGGCCGTCTGGTAACTGAGTCGTCGATCCCTGGGCGGGTAGTTTGGATTCTACCGTCCTGACGTCTGGGTCGAAATATGAGATCGAGGATTGAAAGTTGACATTGTAACCGAAAGATCAATCTCCCACTGTGGTCGCCAATTATTTGAGGGTGAAAAAGGTTTCTGTTGATTTCGGTAACTTCGGGTGTGGGGGTGAGAAACGAGTTTAAACCCTAAACAACGTACTGCAAGGGAGTACTTTAGATTCAAGAGATCAATCTGTACAAATCCGGCCTAAACCAAGAAATGGCCGTTCCAGACTTGCTTCGGTCACAAAGAGGAGGATAAGGGTTGGTTTTGGGGAGGGAAGCGAAGAGAGTGTTGAGAACAGAATAGTTGATCCTGGAAGAGTAGTTGTTTTGTGACTTTCATCAGAAAGTGGGAAGCTAACAGATGGGAAAGCTAGCAAACGTTTTCTGAGTGGTGTACGCTCCTGACCAGAACTTGTTGCTCGGTGGAAATAGGGAAGACCTATTTATACAAGTCTAAGTGAAACGTACTTTGGTATCGTAAGAAATGGAAAACAAATGAGTAAATGGGAGGAGGTGGTAACCATAAACGCCTGGAATTGATGTTCCATAAAAGAAAGTGTTTTACCATTACTTCTTGTATTTACTAACCGCATCATCCTTATGACACTGTCTTGTAACGGGCGTAGTGTACGCCGCACGCTGTAAACCTCCAAACCAATACCCAATGAGCATCCCCCAGTTTGTGACATGTGTTGATGTCTCGAGTGTTTTCGTGGAAAACATGTAGCATGTTGATGTTGTTTGGCAAGTTGAGCTTGGGAAATTTGCCGGCTCGGTGCTGACCTTCGACGGTTGAGATTTTGCATCTTGGAAGGAAGGGTAGGCATTGATTATTGCAACCCTTCGTTTGGTAGCCAGTGGCATGAAATCATGGCCAACATGGCTTTAATATGGCCTAGTTTAGGCGTGGCCAAAAGCTAAGGGTTTGGCATTGTTTGGGCGCGACCAAAACTAGGGTTTGGCATCGAGCCAAAAGGTTGCCCTGCGTTAGCTAGTAACCTTGAACGGCTAAGATTTGCGTCTTAGATAGAAATGTGGTGGTCGATTGTTGCAATCCTTCATTTTGGAAGCCGTGAAGGGAAGGCCGGCATGGCATGGTTTAGGCGCAACAAGATGGCTGGCACGGCATGCCATTGGCACATGTGGCATGGTCGGCATGCCTTGGCGCGGTTTTGGCGTTGGTACAAAGGTTACCATGCGTTGGTTGGTGACCTTGGACGGCTAAGATTTGCATCTAAGATGGAAAGGTGGCCGTTGATTGTCGCACGCCTTCGTTTTGGCAGCCGTGAGGGGAAGGCCGGCATGGTATGGTTTAGGCGCGGCAAGGTGGCTGGCACGGCATGCCATTGGCACATGTGGCATGATCAGCATGCCTTGGAGCGGTTTAGGAGTGGCCAAAACTAGGGTTTTGGCGTTGGGCCAAAGGTTACCATGCGTTGGTTGGTGAACTTGGACGGTTAAGATTTGCATCTAATATGGAAGGCTGGCCATTGATTGTCGCACGCCTTCGTTTTTGCATCCGTGAGGGGAAGGCCCGCATGGTATGGTTTAGGCGCGGTAAGGTGGATGGCATGGCATGCCTTGGCGCGGTTTAGGCGTGGCCAAAACTAGGGTTATGGCGTTGGGCCAATGGTTACCATGCGTTGGTTGGTGACCTTGGACGGCTAAGATTTGCATTTAAGATGGAAGGATGGTCGTTGATTGTCGCACGCCTTCTTTTTGGCAGCCGCGAGGGGAAGGACGGCATGGTATGGTTTAGGCGCGGCAAGGTGGCTGGCACGGCATGCCATTGGCACATGTGGCATGGTCGGCATGCCTTGGCGCGGTTTAGGCGTGGCCAAAACTAGGGTTTTGGCGTTGGGTCAAAGGTTACCATGTGTTGGTTGGTGACCTTGGACGGTTAAGATTTTCATCTAAGATGGAAGGGTGGCCGTTGATTGTCGCACGCCTTCGTTTTGGCAGCCATGAGGGGAAGGCCCGCATGGTATGGTTTAGGCGCGGCAAGGTGGCTGGAACGGCATGCCTTGGCGCGGTTTAGGCGTGGCCAAAACTAGGGTTATGGCGTTGGGCCAAAGGTTACCATGCGTTGGTTGGGGACCTTGGACGGCTAAGATTTCCATCTAAGATGGAAGGGTGGCCATTGATTGTCGCACGTCTTCGTTTTGGCAGACGTAAAGGGAAGGCTGACATGGTATGGTTTAGGCGCGGCAAGGTGGATGGCACGGCATGCCATTGGCACATGTGGCATGGTCGGCATGCCTTGGCGCGATTTAGGCGTGGCCAAAACTAGGGTTTTGGCATTGGGCCAAAGGTTACCATGCGTTGGCTGGAGACCTTGGACGGCTAAGATTTGCATTTAAGATGGAAGGGTGGTCGTTGATTGTCGCACGCCTTCGTTTTGGCAGCCGTAAAGGGAAGGCCGGCATGGTATGGTTTAGGCGCGGCAAGGTGGTTGGCACGGCATGCCATTGGCACATGTGGCATGGTCGGCATGCCTTGGCGCAGTTTAGGAGTGGCCAAAACTAGGGTTTTGGCGTTGGGACAAAGGTTACCATACGTTGGCTGGCGACCTTGGACGGCTAAGATTTTCATCTAAGATGGAAGGGTGGTCGGATTGTCGCACGCCTTCGTTTTGGCAGCCAGCGGCATGTAGCGGGGCCGACATGGCTTTGGCATGGAATCATGGCTGGCATGGTTTTCCATTGGCACGGTGGCTGATAAGCATGTATATGCTACATTTTATACCCATATTTATATTAGCTATGATACAATATTTTAGTTACTAATACTATTTTAGTGCTTTTGTAGAAAGTACAAGTGAATTCGATCATCCAGCGAATAAACAGCAAAAGGTGAGACTTAATGGTGTTTGCGACGAAAATGGAAAAATGTGGTTGGCCTGGTATTTCCATATATCAGCAACCACAATGATGAAATGTGGTTGGCCTGATATTTCCATGTATCAGCAACCAAAATGATCAATTATGCTGGCCGGGTATTTCTATATATCAGCAACACTTATTATGTTGGCCTGGTGTTTCCATGTATCAGCAGCCGGGTTGGCCTGGTATTTCCATGTATCAGCAACCACAATTATGAAATGGGGTTGGCCTGGTGTTTCCATATATCAGCAACCACAATGATGAAATGAGGTTGGCCTGGTATTTCCATATATAAGCAACCACAATGAAAAAAATGACAAAGTGTAGCTGGCCTGGTATCTCCATATATATCAGCAGCATAAAATTGTTTCATAGGCGAGGCACAAACGCAGCAAATGAATTGAAATCAAAGTGGGGTTGGCACATGCAAACTGAAAATGGGAGTATCTTATCTTTCTTACAAATATATTCCACCGGGAAAGATAATTTATTTGCCATGTGAATAATTAATTGAGGAATATTTACACGTGAGATTATTTTGGAAATAAAGTAACTCTTTCTTCATTTAGGAGATTTTGGAAATAAGGAGAGATTATTATTTCATTGGAAGAAAGAGGTGGCAATACTATTTGGGGAAAGATATTGATGACGACATCAACTTGCATGCAAGATATTTTCATAGAATAATTTATTTTGATTCTTTGATTAATGAAATAAAAGAAAGGAAAGGTTATAAGAAGGGGTGTCGACTGTTTGAGAGGAGAGCCCGGCCACAGGGCCGTAAGTAGAGAACGGTTTTGAAGTTTTGTTTTCGATTCTTCATTTTTCATTAGCTAGAGTTTGATTTTAATATGTTTATGGCTTTTGAGAAAGCCATGTCTAGCTAAAGTCATGTTAGGGTTTAGGTAGAAACCAATTTAATTGTGTAAACTCCACATTTATATGCTCAATAATGATTTGAATGACTATTAGTTTCTTCATATGGCTTGGTATTTTATTGTTCATGTGATTTTCTTGATTATTTATGCTTTTCAATTGATTTGGCGTGCTTTGGTTAAGTTCTTTGACGTGATATGCTTTAGGATTGATAGGTAATGCTTTAGAATCACTACCCATGAAGCGAAGAAAATTACAGCGGAGAAACAATATTTGAAAATGCATGGAATATATTTTTAATGACTAGTAGAATTTGCATAATTAATTAGTGGAAACCGAAAATCCTAATAACCCGCTCTCATTTTGTTTACTGTTAGAATTATTATTATTTCATTTTGTTCCAAATTTCTGAAAATCGTTCAAACATTATCTTGTCGATTAGTTAGTTTTGATATTAATTAGTAGTAGTATTTCACACTCCTCGTGGGAACGACCTGTACTTGCCATTGTTCTGCTAGTTAGACACTGTGCACTTGCAGTATTTTATTGTAGGTTTCCCAACCTACCAGTGGCGCGGCTGGCATGGTTGGCATGCCTTGGCGCGGAGGTGTGGCTGGAACGGCATGCCATTGGCACATGTGGTGCGGCTGGCATGGTTGGCATGCCTTGGCGCGGAGACGTGGCTGGCATGGTTTGCCATTGGCACGGTGGCGCGGCTGGCATGCTTTGGCGCGGAGACGTGGCTAGCATGGTTGGCATGCCTTGGCGCGGTTTAGGAGTGGCCAAAACTAGGGTTTTGGCGTTGGGCCAAAGGTTACCATGCGTTGGTTGGTGAACTTGGACGGTTAAGATTTGCATCTAATATGGAAGGCTGGCCATTGATTGTCGCACGCCTTCGTTTTTGCAGCCGTGAGGGGAAGGCCCGCATGGTATGGTTTAGGCGCGGTAAGGTGGATGGCACGACATGCCTTGGCGCGGTTTAGGCGTGGCCAAAACTAGGGTTATGGCGTTGGGCCAATGGTTACCATGCGTTGGTTGGTGACCTTGGACGGCTAAGATTTGCATCTAAGATGGAAGGATGGTCGTTGATTGTCGCACGCCTTCTTTTTGGCAGCCGCGAGGGGAAGGACGGCATGGTATGGTTTAGGCACGGCAAGGTGGCTGGCACGGCATGCCATTGGCACATGTGGCATGGTCGGCATGCCTTGGCGCGGTATAGGCGTGGCCAAAACTAGGGTTTTGGCGTTGGGTCAAAGGTTACCATGTGTTGGTTGGTGACCTTGGACGGTTAAGATTTGCATCTAAGATGGAAGGGTGGCCGTTGATTGTCGCACGCCTTCGTTTTGGCAGCCATGAGGGGAAGGCCCGCATGGTATGATTTAGGCGCGGCAAGGTGGCTGGCACGGCATGCCTTGGCGCGGTTTAGGCGTGGCCAAAACTAGGGTTATGGCGTCGGGCCAAAGGTTACCATGCGTTGGCTGGGGACCTTGGACGGCTAAGATTTCCATCTAAGATAGAAGGGTGGCCATTGATTGTCGCACGTCTTCGTTTTGGCAGACGTAAAGGGAAGGCTGACATGGTATGGTTTAGGCGCGGCAAGGTGGATGGCACGGCATGCCATTGGCACATGTGGCATGGTCGGCATGCCTTGGCGCGATTTAGGCGTGGCCAAAACTAGGGTTTTGGCATTGGGCCAAAGGTTACCATGTGTTGGCTGGAGACCTTGGACGGCTAAGATTTGCATTTAAGATGGAAGGGTGGTCGTTGATTGTCGCACGCCTTCGTTTTGGCAGCCGTAAAGGGAAGGCCGGCATGGTATGGTTTAGGCGCGGCAAGGTGGCTGGCACGGCATGCCATTGGCACATGTGGCATGGTCGGCATGCCTTGGCGCGGTTTAGGAGTGGCCAAAACTAGGGTTTTGGCGTTGGGACAAAGGTTACCATACGTTGGCTGGCGACCTTGGACGGCTAAGATTTGCATCTAAGATGGAAGGGTGGTCGGATTGTCGCACGCCTTCGTTTTGGCAGCCAGCGGCATGTAGCGGGGCCGACATGGCTTTGGCATGGAATCATGGCTGGCATGGTTTTCCATTGGCACGGTGGCTGATAAGCATGTATATGCTACATTTTATACCCATATTTATATTAGCTATGATACAATATTTTAGTTACTAATACTATTTTAGTGCTTTTGTAGAAAGTACAAGTGAATTCGATCATCCAGCGAATAAACAGCAAAAGGTGAGACTTAATGGTGTTTGCGACGAAAATGGAAAAATTTGGTTGGCCTGGTATTTCCATATATCAGCAACCACAATGATGAAATGTGGTTGGCCTGATATTTCCATGTATCAGCAACCAAAATGATCAATTATGCTGGTCGGGTATTTCTATATATCAGCAACACTTATTATGTTGGCCTGGTATTTCCATGTATCAGCAGCCGGGTTGGCCTGGTATTTCCATGTATCAGCAACCACAATTATGAAATGGGGTTGGCCTGGTGTTTCCATATATCAGCAACCACAATGATGAAATGAGGTTGGCCTGGTATTTCCATATATAAGCAACCACAATGAAAAAAATGACAAAGTGTAGCTGGCCTGGTATCTCCATATATATCAGCAGCATAAAATTGTTTCATAGGCGAGGCACAAACGCAGCAAATGAATTGAAATCAAAGTGGGGTTGGCACATGCAAACTGAAAATGGGAGTATCTTATCTTTCTTACAAATATATTCCACCGGGAAAGATAATTTATTTGCCATGTGAATAATTAATTGAGGAATATTTACACGTGAGATTATTTTGGAAATAAAGTAACTCTTTCTTCATTTAGGAGATTTTGGAAATAAGGAGAGATTATTATTTCATTGGAAGAAAGAGGTGGCAATACTATTTGGGGAAAGATATTGATGACGACATCAACTTGCATGCAAGATATTTTCATACAATAATTTATTTTGATTCTTTGATTAATGAAATAAAAGAAAGGAAAGGTTATAAGAAGGGGTGTCGACTGTTTGAGAGGAGAGCCCGGCCACAGGGCCGTAAGTAGAGAAGGGTTTTGAAGTTTTGTTTTCGATTCTTCATTTTTCATTAGCTAGAGTTTGATTTTAATATGTTTATGGCTTTTGAGAAAGCCATGTCTAGCTAAAGTCATGTTAGGGTTTAGGTAGAAACCAATTTAATTGTGTAAACTCCACATTTATATGCTCAATAATGATTTGAATGACTATTAGTTTCTTCATATGGCTTGGTATTTTATTGTTCATGTGATTTTCTTGATTATTTATGCTTTTCAATTGATTTGGCGTGCTTTGGTTAAGTTCTTTGACGTGATATGCTTTAGGATTGATAGGTAATGCTTTAGAATCACTACCCATGAAGCGAAGAAAATTACAGCGGAGAAACAATATTTGAAAATGCATGGAATATATTTTTGATGACTAGTAGAATTTGCATAATTAATTAGTGGAAACCGAAAATCCTAATAACCCGCTCTCATTTTGTTTACTGTTAGAATTATTATTATTTCATTTTGTTCCAAATTTCTGAAAATCGTTCAAACATCATCTTGTCGATTAGTTAGTTTTGATATTAATTAGTAGTAGTATTTCACACTCCTCGTGGGAACGACCTGTACTTTCCATTGTTCTGCTAGTTAGACACTATGCACTTGCAGTATTTTATTGTAGGTTTCCCAACCTACATCAATTTTTGGCGCCGCCGACGCGGACTTGTCTTTAGGCTAGAGTTTTTAGATTATTTTTTTAGGTTTTTATTTGTTTTTCATTTTTATTTTATTTGTTCTTCTTTACGTTTCTGGGTTTTTGTCTTTTCCTTACAGATTTTGGAATTTGGAGCGAAAGAAAAATTCGCCAAAGCTTTTGGTGAATACTTAAAGATTTGGAGTAAAAGCAAAGCGAAAGGATCGAAAGAAAAGGAGAATAAAAATTAATTAAAAAAAAAAAGAGAGACAATATTTTTTTATTTTATTTTTTTTAGAATTTCTTTTAGATTATCTTTTTCTTTTGCACTTTATTTTCGGACTGCGGACTGTGGACTTTAAGACTTTATTTTTTAAAACCCTACGGAAGGGTAGTTTAAATATAAACTGTTTGCAGAGAAGGACGGCGATTACGATATCGCCTCGGCCCCTCGGGTTCGTACATGACATAGGAGTCGTGGCCCGAGTCGACTTCAGCGGTTCATCCCCCGTCTGGTACGGGAGGTAAGTTTGTCGAAACACTCGCGAATCTCCTGTCAGCGAGTTACTGTATTCCTTCGTTTGCATATATGCTGAGGATTTGAAAACGGCTGCTTTAATTTCCTAGTAAAGGGCAAGGACTGGCCATACAAGATAAGGGTTCGGATTTCATCACCGTTCCCTTCTTGCCCGCCTTAGGAAAACGAAACCAAACGCGAACCTAAGCCTAAAATTTGACTAGAACGAGACCTATAGGGTAACGAGCTTAATAGGAAAGTCATTCGAAAAATATTGGTTACTCTTTTAAGCATGCTTCAAAGTTCATGATGGTTTCTGTGAGTTGAATACGCCGCCTTGTAACGCCGGTGAGGCCTTGGGTATCAAAGCTCCATTGAGCTTCCCTCGTCTCGATTCAACTTACTTAAACTCGGATTGATTCCAGAGGGGTTTGCTTAAATTGTAACGAATTCCCTTTCGAAGGATTAGAAGCTGGTCTAGAAACAATCTAAGTGGAGCCATCATGCTTTTTGTTTGCTAGAAATCTTTAGGTTTGCTTTGGTGGAGTCAGCCTTGTTTGTGTTTGCATAGAACTTCCCTTCCTTTTAGGATTTCTTTCTTTTTTTTTTTTTTCTAGTGTATGCCCAAGGTTATTAAAGAGCGGGCTTGGAAAAGAAACACTCTAGGTCGTTTGATTAGTGATAAACCTAGTAGTTCTTCTTGTGAAGGCGGGGAGCTCGAAGACTCTTCTTTTGAGAGCCCTGTTTTTGGAAACTTCAGTTTTGAGAATCTGTCTCTTCGTGAGGAAAATACCCCTAGTACTTCAGCTGTGCCAGCGATGGCAACTTTGAAAGATTACATGTTCCCAACTAGGTCCACCCGAGCTTCGTGCATTAAATTGCCAGCCACTACGGCTAATTTCGAGATAAAACCTAGTATTCTTCAGATGATCCCTATATTCTTAGGGAAAGATGATGAGAACCCTTATTTTCATATTAGGGACTTTGAGGAAATTTGTGGGACAATTAGAATAAAAACCTTACTGATGAAGTCTTGAAACTTAAGATGTTTCCCTTTTCCTTGAGAGATAAAGCCAAGACCTGGCTGAACAACCTACCATCTGAATCCATTGAAACATGGCAGGAACTTATTGCTGCTTCTTCTTATGAAATTCAAACTACCCTAAGCATAAACTGCGTCTGTTAGGCAGAAAATTAGTGCTAGTGTGCAACAAGAGGGAGAGTCTCTTTATAGGTTCTTAGAGAGATTCAATGATCTCCTATCCCAGTGTCCTCACCATGGATTTGATAAGATGAAACTCATAGAATTATTTATGATGGTTTAGACTATTCAACCAAAGCCATGGTTGAGTCTATGCGCTGGTGAGTTCACTAGTAAAAGTGTTGATGATGCTTTCACCTTCTTAGGAGTGTCGCTGAAAAATCCCAACAGTGGGAGTCTTGTGTTGAACCCCCCAAAAGACTCTTGGTCAATAGAAGTAGCACCAATGTGGTAGATACAAGCTTCGGGTCTGATGCTAAGTTTGTGCTTTGTCTAGAAGGTTAGAAGCTTTGGAATTGAATCATCCTAAACATAGGTCTCTTGTTGAACCTGATGATAGGTTTAGAGCCTCTCAAGTGTCTAGTTGTGGAGTAGAACCCAATAACTCGTTTTGGGAAGGTCAGGTTAGTGAAGAGCAAGCCCATGTTCTATAACAATGCTAGGTTTGAGAACCGTCAGAAGTTTGACCCATACTCAGAGACTTACAACCCTGGTTGGAGAAACCATCCTAATTTTTCTTGGTCTAAGGGTCAGAATCAAGGACAGTCTAGTAATTCTCAGCCTCCCCCAGGTTTTGGTTATGCTAAGAACTCTTCAGGTCAACCCCAGTTTCAGAATGAGAAAAAGATCTCCACCTTAGAAGAAACCCTTACTATGTTAGCAAAGAACCATGAGATGTTATCAAAGAACCACTGTGGTTTTCAAGAAGAAACCAGAGAATTTTAAGAATAATTCCTCTCTTGCTAACTTAGAACTTCAAGTCGGCCAAATAGCTAAGTTTCTTAGTGAAAGAGAAGATGGAAGGTTCCCTAGTCAAACTGATCCTAACCCTAAAGGAGAGAAATCGTACAATCATGTGAATTCTATAACAACCCTTAGGAGTGGAAAGAAAGTTGACAATAAGGTTGCCATGCCTGATAGTGAACATGTTGTAGTTCACCCTTCTGAGCCAGAAAATGAGGAGACTGATAGAGTCTCCAAAGAGACCAATGAGGGTCATGCTGAGCCCGGCTTTGTTCCCAGAGCCCCGTTCCCCCAGCTGCTAGTTCCAACTAAGAGGGAGTCCAACTTTAATGATATATTGGAGGTTTTTAAGCAGGTTACTATCAACCTCCCATTGTTAGATGCGATTAAGCAGATTCCCGCTTATGCCAAGTTTCTTAAGGATATGTGTACGCGAAAGCGAAAACTTAGTGTCCAGAAGAAAGCCTTCCTAGCTAGTCATGTGAGTTCTATTATTCAGAATACCACTACTCCTAAGTATAAAGACCCAGGGTCCCCTACTATTTCTTGCACAATAGGTAAATACCGTGTCGAGAAAGCTTTGCTTGACTTAGGAGCCAGTGTGAACTTACTACCATACCATGTGTACCTTAAGCTAGGACTTGGTGAGATGAAACCTACCCAGATGACACTTCAGTTAGCTGATAGGTCCGTTAAAATTCCTCGTGGTGTGATCGAGGACGTTCTTATTGAGGTCGACAAGTTTATTTATCCAGTGGATTTTGTTATCCTAGATACCCAACCTGTCCCTGACCCAGAGAACCAAATACCAGTGATTTTAGGTCGCCCGTTTTTAGCTACATCCAATGCGATCATTAACTGTCGAAATGGTATTATGAATTTGTCTTTTGGTAATATGACTATTGAGCTGAACATTTTTAATATTAGTAAGCTACCCTCTGAACTAGATGACTCGAACATAGAAGAGGAACATGATAGGAACATTAGTCGAGGAGTCATTACCAAACACTTTGTTAGAAGATCCATTAGAGAAATGCCTAGCCACTTTGGGATTGATTTTGATGATGATAATGTGATTAATGAGGTGAATGCTTTGTTAGATCAACCCCTTTGTAGACACTAGTAATGGATGGAAACCTAAGTTCGAACCTCTACCCGTTTCTAAGTCTACCCTAGTTCCTTCGTTAGAAAAGCCTCCTAAGTTGGACCTTAAACCATTACCAGATTCCCTGAAGTATGTGTTTTTAGGCCCATCTGAAACTTTACCTGTGATTTAGCATCCGACTTGGATAGTGATCAGGAAAGTAGGCTAGTGACCGTCCTTCAGAACAACAAGGAAGCTTTAGGGTGGACCATAGCAGACATTAAGGGTATAAGTCCTACTGATTGTATGCATCATATCTATTTAGAGAGTGACACCAAACCTTCTAGGGAGATGCAACGTCGACTGAACCCTAATATGAAAGAAGTAGTTCGAACCGAGGTTCTTAAGCTGTTAGATGCAGGCATTATCTACCCCATTTCAGACAGTAAGTGGGTCAGCCCCGTTCAGGTTGTTCCCAAGAAATCCGGTATTACTGTAGTCCAGAATGATAACAATGAGTTAATCCCAACCCGGGTGACCACGGTTGGTGTGTCTGTATTGACTATAGGAAATTGAACAAGGTCACTAGGAAGGACCACTTTCCCCTTCCCTTCATCGACCAAATGCTAGAGAGATTAGCTGGACGTAGCCATTATTGTTTTTAGATGGATACTGCGGTTATAATCAGATTGTCATAGCCCCAGAAGACCAAGAGAAAACCACTTTTACCTGTCCCTTTGGTACCTTTGCGTATAGACGCATGCCTTTCGGGCTATGTAATGCCCTGCGACCTTTCAGCGTTGTATGTTGCATATTTTCTGACATGGTAGAACGGTTCTTAGAGGTCTTTATGGATGATTTTTCAGTGTTTGGTTCGTCTTCGATGAGTGCTTGCATCATTTGTCATTAGTTTTGACTAGGTGTAAGGAAAAGAATTTAGTGCTTAATTGGGAGAAATGTCACTTCATGGTTCGTTCAGGAATTGTTCTAGGGCATATCGTATCTTCGAAGGGTATAGAGGTAGATAGAGCCAAAGTTGACCTTATTAAAACTTTACAGGTCCCAAAAACCGTAAGAGATATTAGGTCATTCTTAGGGCATGCAGGTTTTTATCGTCGATTCATTAAGGATTTTAGCTTAATTTCTAGACCTCTTTGCAATTTGCTTGCAAAAGACGTTAAGTTTGTCTTTGATGATGCTTGTTTAGAGGCTTTTGAGAAGCTTAAGAATTTACTCACTACCCACCCCTACTAGTCCAGGCACCCAACTGGAACCTACCCTTTGAGATCATGTGTGATGCTTCAGATTATGCTATTGGTGTTGTGCTAGGTCAGCGAGAAAATAAGTTACTTCATGTGATTTACTATGCTAGCAAAACTCTGAATGATGCCCAGTTGAACTATACCACTACGGAGAAGGAACTATTAGCTATTGTGTTTGCCTTAGACAAGTTTAGATCCTACCTCTTAGGTTCTAAGGTCATAATCTTTACTGATCATGCTGCTTTGAAGTATCTTCTTTCCAAGAAGGATACTAAACCTAGATTGATTAGATGGATCCTATTGTTGCAGGAATTTTCCTTAGACATTAGAGATAAAAAAGGTGCAGAAAATGTAGTAGCAGACCACTTGTCTAGGCTTGTCGTGGATACCCTTAATGATTCTCCTCCTGTTAGGGATGGTTTTCCTGATGAACAACTGTTCTTTGTTACCCAAGCACCTTGGTATGCGAATATAGTGAATTATCTTGTTACTGGTCGAATGCCCCAATATTGGGGTAAACAAGATCGTTCTAGGTTTTTAGTCGAGGTGAAGCACTTCTTTTGGGATGATCCTTATCTATATAAGTATTTTCCAGACCAGATTATTAGGAGATGTATACCTGAGAGTGACCAGTCCAGTATTATTCTCTTTTGTCATGATCATGCTTGTGGGGGTCACTTTAGTTCCAAGAAGACTGTTGCTAAGATATTGCAGTGTGGATTCTATTGGCCTTCATTGTTTAAATACTCCCATAGTCAATGTGTTACTTGTGAGCGTTTCCAGAAGTTAGGAACCATTTCCCGTAGGAACATGATGCCCTTGAACCCTATTTTAGTTGTTGAGGTCTTTGATGTATGGGGTATTGACTATATGGGTCTGTTTCCTAATTCTTTTGGTAAGTTATACATCCTTGTCGCTGTAGACTATATCTCTAAGTGGATTGAGGCGGTTGCGTGTAAGACTAATGACCATAGGGTTGTGATTGAGTTCTTGAAAGATAATATACTTACACGTTTTGGTTCACCGTTATCTATAATTAGTGATGGAGGGATGCACTTTTGCAATGGACCTTTTAGGCTTTTGATGAAGAAATATGGTATTATACATAAGGTAGCTACCCCATATCATCCACAGACTAGTGGTCAGGTAGAGGTTTCCAATAGGGAGATAAAGCGTATATTAGAGAAAACAGTTAATCCTAATCGGAAAGACTGGTCGTCTAGGCTTACTGATGCCTTATGGGCTTACCATACTGCGTTTAAGACCCCCATTGGAATGTCACCTTATCGGATAGTGTATGGCAAGGAATGTTATTTACCTGTTGAGTTAGAACATAGAGCTTATTGGGCTGTTAAGCATCTAAATTTTTCACTTGACAAGGAAGGAGCCCATAGGAAACTCCAGCTCAATGAGTTGGAAGAGATTCGTATAGATGCTTACGATAGTGCGAAGGAGTATAAGAACAAAATGACACTTGTGCATGATAGAAATATTTTAAGGAAGTCATTTTCTCCAGGTCAAAAAGTTCTTCTGTATGATACCCGCTTGCATCTTTTCCCTGGGAAGTTACGTTCTCGGTGGACGGGTCCTTTTATTGTTCGCACTGTCTTTCCTCATGGAGTTGTTGAGATCGAGACACCAGATGGTAGTAGTTCTTCGAAGGTAACGATCAGAGATTGAAACCCTTTTTAGAGCCCTTTCCTACAGGTGATGTTGAGGAGGTCCCTCTGGAGGACCCTGTTTACCCTTGATTGACCATCAAGGCGATTGTACGTTGTATATTAGTTTTTGATTTCTCTCTTCACCCAGTGACTATCTTTTCGACTTCTCTTTTTACCGATTCCTCGTGTTACTTTGCTTTTTGGTATTGCTCTTTCATTAGAAACATTGAGGACAATGTTAGATTTAAGTTTGGGGGTGGGGAAGAAACTTTTTGTTAGCTTTTAGTTGCAATAAATAAACTCCAGAGCCTAGAAATTTATGCTTATTAAGGTTGGCACTAACCAATCTAAGTGGATGGGAACATCTTGGTTTTAGGAGTTGAGGAGCCAATCTGATTAGATGGAAACATCTAAAGAGTCTATTCATAAAAGCACAGATCTCAGGTGTTAGAATTAAAAAAAAAACATGGTAGTTTCGCCATAACTCGTTGAATCCTAATCCCTTCTGTTTTTATTTCTTAAGTGATTTGGTGGGGCACACGACTCAAGTTGTTACCATTGCTAGGGTGAAATAGGGTGATTGAGATACCAAAAAAAAAAAAAGTTTGAGACCAGACCATCAGACCAACCGGAATAAATTCAATAAAGTCGACCACTGGTGTCCTTGTATATGCCAGTTGTGTTGACCTAGAGTTAGGTTTATCGACCACTGGTCCCCTTGTATATGCCAGTTGTGTTGACCTAGAGTTAGGTTTATCGACCACTGGTCCCCTTGTATATGCCAGTTGTGTTGATATTAGTCAGACCGGTATCTCAGTCCATTAAGATAGGTTCATCTTGGCAGAGGCCTTCAGACAGATATGGGAAACACCGTTCACTTTGAACCATCTATTTTTATCTTTATCCATCTTCTTAATCTTTCCATGTGATTGGTTGACTCCTATAGTCAATGATTGTATGCCAACCAAGGAAATTCTTTAGTGCCTTCCAAGGTTCTGCGTAGATAGCTAGGTCTGGAGTAAAGGTTTTGTGGGTACATCTCTGGTAAACCCTCCGGAGACAACACTCCGCCGCTAGGGCCACCTAGTGGTTTAACGACTAGCTGCACGTGCTAAGTGTAGTCATTTTATATTAGATTTGCTCGAGGACTAGCAAATAATAAGTTTTGGGGTATTTGATAGACACATTTTTGTGTCTGAATTGTCCTCAGTGTCTCTATTGCTAGTGCTTGATTTTGTACTTATTATGGTGTTTTTATGTTTGTGTAGGTGTTTTTGGAGAAATACACTTGTGTGGAAAAAGTTGTTCAAAAAGTGCTATTTGGACCCCCGAAGGACATTTGCTATACAGACCCCATATTTGGATAAGGGGCACCCAGGGTTATGCATAGCAAATTCATCCTCAGCACCCAATTACTAAGGGGCACACTACCTGCTATTTGCACCCCCAGAGCGCCACATGCTATTCTTACCCCTGGTTTGGTTAGGGGGACACCTTCTTCGTTTTAAAAAAAAAATTGGCGGGAAAACTTTGTAATAAACGGGCAGATTTTTAATCAAGATTTTGACGATGTTCTATAGAGATTAAATGGCTGAAACTTCGTGGGTAGTTGTGATTTTTCATAACAGGCCTGTTATGGGTGTTCGTTTGGATCAGAATTGGCTGAATCATGTCATGGAGCAAAACAGGGGAGTACGTGAAAAGGGGGAAGATTTTCACGCGTCTGCTGTTGCTGGGAGAGTTTGGAATGTGCTGGGAGAATGCTAGAGGCGTGTAAGAGTTAAACAAGGAGAGTTTGCAGCTGTAAAACGCGTAAGAATCTAAAACAAGAAAGAAAATATTTGAAAATATTTTCTTCCACTGCCAAGAATTTGTGAAGTTATGGAGGAGATTCGATGCATCTTTCGGGTATAAATAGAGTCCCTTGGGTCATATAAGGGGTTACGAAGAGTTTGGGAGATTATAGAGCATCACAGAGTCGAGAAAATCAAGTTCCAGAAATATTTTTCTGTTGTTGCTCATCTGAAAAACGCGAAGAACAGACCATCCAAGACAGTCGTTTTTCAACAGTGGAAACGACACACAGGCGAGGGTCGAGAATCAGCGACAGTACTCTGTTCTATCGTTCTTTTCAGTTTGTAACACTTATAACTGTTGCAAACCCGGTTTTTAATAGTTTTTCTCCATTTCATCTTTGTAAACACCCTTTGAGCAATAAAAATGAATTTTGAGTGTGTTTCCAACATGATGATGAGCTAATTCTCACACAACTAAGGCAATGAGGAAGCTATTCACGCATGAATAATGGGTAACTATTTCATTTTCTCTAATTTTTAATTATAATTCACTCAATCACTGCTCTTGCAGAGTTTTTAAATGTTTACATAATTTTCTTAATTATTTGTGATTCAATTTGATAGATTATACTTTTTTTAATCAATTGATAGCATATGCTTGGGAAATACAATTAATATTTGAGAATATGTTTGATTAATTGTGAATTAAGAAATAGGGGACTTGAAAGATAATTAGAGTTTGGATTATTTTCCATAATTTATTCATGTGTGATAGTGGAATCAGTGTCTTGGTTATTCCTAATAATCTTAAATTAAATTTTGTTTGTTTTTAAATTTCATTAAATCTAAAATCTTTGCTTTCACAAGTCTCAAGGAACTTTTTACTACAACTCAATTTGAAATCACATCAATTTTTGGCGCCGCTGCCGGGGAGTGGTTGCAAAATACTCTCTAGTTGATATCATTGTATATAGTTTATTTTTAGTTTTTGTACATAATTTATTTTTATTTTTCTTTTAGATTTTCCTTAATTTCTTTTTACGCAGTTTGTTTGATTTTTTTTTAGGTACCTTAGTTCGAAGTGCTACGGGCGAAAAGCAAGTATGTACTCGGCAAGATTTTGCAAGAGCCACTTGGAAGATCCATTAGAGGTTTGCTTAGATCATTTTGGGTTTGGTTTTCATGATGACAGTGTTATTTGTGAAGTCAATGCCTTGTTAGACTCTGTACCGTTGCTAGACACTAATAAATGGAACCCCAAATTAGAACCTCTAGTTTTGTCCGAGTCTCGACTAGTTCCATCAGTCGAGAAAGATCGACCTTGACCCTTAAGCCATTAAGTTCTGAATTTTTTTGTCTTGATGATATTAATAATGAAACTGTTTTAAATGATAATGGGTCTATGAGTCGTGATATTATTGCTCCATTGAGCTCTTGTTCCGCGGAAATTATTTCAGCTGATTTAGAACCTGATTCAGAGCGTGTTCCGCCAATAAAAACTGTCAAACAATCTGAATTTGTTGCGTATGGGAATGATTTACTTATCCCATCGATTCATTATTTAAATATCACTTACAATTTTCGATTGAGAATGAATTTACATACCGTTTTGGAGGTTTATAGTGTTCACAGGGACATGTCTTCAGCTGACCGGATTAGTTGGGATGATCCTCAACTTTTTAGACTCTATATATATGATTGGATGTCTACTTTGGGGTACCAACCTCACCTTGTTTGAGACTACATGCTATTGGAAAGTAGGGAAACAAATACATTTCGCTTCATGGGAGTCAACCCATCAGATTTGTTCCCTCTAATCTATCTCTTATTTTTATTGTTTATTTTTGTATTTCCCATCTTAATTTCTACGTTGGATGACTCAATTACATTGAGGACAATGTAATGTTTAAGTGTGGGGGAGTGGGTAATTATCCATATTTTTGCAGGTTTTCACTTTTCTTAGAATTTAAAAAAAAAAAAAAAATCAATTGCATAGTATCTCTGTTTTGCTCGAGGACTAGCAAAATATAAGTGTTGGGGTGTTGATAAGCATGTATATGCTATATTTTATACCCATATTTATATTAGCTATGATACAATATTTTAGTTACTAATATTATTTTTGTGCTTTTGTAGAAAGTACAAGTGAATTCGATCATCTAGCGAATAAACAGCAAAATGTGAGACTTAATGGTGTTTGCGACGAAAATGGAAAAATGTGGTTGGCCTGGTACTTCCATATATCAGCAACCACAATGATGAAATGAGGTTGGCCTGGTATTTCCATATATCAACAACCACAATGAAAAAAATGACAAAATGTAGCTGGCCTGGTATCTCCATATACATCAGCAGCATAAAATTGTTTCATAGGCGAGGCACAAACGCATCAAATGAATTGAAATCAAAGTGGGGTTGGCACATGCAAACTGAAAATGGAAGTATTTTATCTTTCTTACTTTATTACAAATATATTCCACCGGGAAAGATAAATTATTTGCCATGTGAAGAATTAATTGAGGAATATTTACACGTAAGATTATTTTGGAAATCAAGTAACTCTTTCTTCATTTGGGAGATTTTGGAAATAAGGAGAGATCATTATTTCATTGGAAGAACGAGGTGGTAATACTATTTGGGGAAAGATAATGATGACGACATCAACTTGCATGCAAGATATTTTCATAGAATAATTTATTTTGATTCTTTGATTAATGAAATAAAAGAAAGGGAAGGTTATAAGAAGGGGTGTCGACTGTTTGAGAGAAGAGCCCGGCCACAGGGCCGTAAGTAGAGAAGGGTTTTAAAGTTTTGTTTTCGATTCTTCATTTTTCATTAGATAGAGTTTGATTTTAATATGTTTATGGCTTTTGAGAAAGCCATGTCTAGCTAGAGTCATGTTAAGGTTTAGGTAGAAACCAATTTAATTGTGTAAACTCTACATTTATATGCTCAATAATGAATTGAATGACTAGTAATTTTTCTTCATATGGCTTGGTATTTTATTGTTCATGTGATTTTCTTGATTATTTATGCTTTTCAATTGATATGGCGTGCTTTGGTTAAGTTCTTTGACGTGATATGCTTTAGGATTGATATGTAATGCTTTAGAATCACTACCCATGAAGCGAAGAAAATTACAACGGAGAAACAATATTTGAAAATGCATGGAATATATTTTTAATGACTAGTAGAATTTGCATAATTAATTGGTGGAAACCGAAAATCCTAATAACCCGCTCTCATTTTGTTTACTGTTAGAATTATTATTATTTCATTTTGTTCCAAATTTCTGAAAGATCGTTCAAACATCATCTTGTCGATTAGTTAGTTTTGATATTAATTAGTAGTAGTATTTCACACTCCTCGTGGGAACGACCTGTACTTGCCATTGTTCTGCTAGTTAGACACTGTGCACTTGCAGTATTTTATTGTAGGTTTCCCAACCTACCAGTGGCGCGGCTGGCATGGTTGGCATGCCTTGGCGCGGAGGTGTGGCTGGAAAGGCATGCCATTGGCACATGTGGTGCGGCTGGCATGGTTGGCATGCATTGGCGCGGAGACGTGGCTGGCATGGTTTGCCATTGGCACGGTGGCGCGGCTGGCATGCTTTGGCGCGGAGACGTGGCTAGCATGGTTGGCATGCCTTGGCGCGGAGACGTGGCTGGCATGGTTTTCCATTGGCACGGTGGTGCGGCTGGCATGGTTGACATGCCTTGGCGCGGAGATGTGGCTGGCACGGCTTTCCATTGGCACGATGGCGCGGCTGGCATGGTTGGAATGTTTTGGCGCGGAGACGTGGCTGGCATGGTTTTCCATTGGCACGGTGGTGCGGCTGGCATGGTTGGCATGACTTGGGGCGGAGATGCGGCTGGCACGGCGGCGCGACTGGCATGGTTGGCATGCTTTGGCGCGGAGACGTGGCTACCATGGTTTTCCATTGGCATGGTGGTGCAGCTAGCATGGTTGGCATGCCTTGGCACGGAGATGTGGATGGAATGGCATGCCATTGGCACATGCGGCTGGCATGGTTGGCATGCCATTGGCACATGTGGTGCGGCTGGCATGGTTGGCATGCCTTGGTGCGGAGACGTGGCTGGCATGGTTTGTCGTTGGCACGGTGGCGCGGCTGGCATGGTTGGCATGCTTTGGCGCGGAGACGTGGCTGACATGGTTGGAATACCTTGGCGCGGAGACGTGGTTGGCATGGTTTTCCATTGGCACGGTGGCGGCTGGCATGGTTGAAATGCCTTGGCGCGGAGATGTGGCTGACACGGCTTGCCATTAGCACGATGGCGCGGCTGGCATGCTTTGGCGCGGAGACGTGGCTGGCATGGTTTTCCATTGGCATGGTGGTGCGGCTGGCATGGTTGGCATGACTTGGGGCGGAGATGTGGATGGCACGGCGGCGTGGCTGGCATGGTTGGCATGCTTTGGCGCGGAGACGTGGCTACCATGGTTTGCCATTGGCACGGTGGTGCAGCTGGCATGGTTGGCATGCCTTGGCGCGGAGATGTGGCTGGAACGGCATGCCATTGGCACATGCGGCTGGCATGGTTGGCATGCCTTGGCGCGGAGACGTGGCTGGCATGGTTGGCATGCCTTGGCGCGGAGACGTGGCTGGCATGGTTGGCATGCCTTGGCGCGGAGACGTGGCTGGCATGGTTGGCATGCCTTGGCGCGGTGGTGCGGCTGGCATGGTTGGCATGCCTTGGCACGGAGACGTGGCTGGCATGGTTTTCCATTGGCACGGTGGTGTAATAATTTAGGGTTTGGTGTACGAAGGCGATGTCGGTCAATACTAAGGGTTCTATCGTGGATCATGACACATATATATGTAAAAAAAAAGGTACCATGGTAATTCTTACGTAGGCGTGTTGAATGATTCAATAAATGCGCTAGTGTTCCTAGTGACATCATGTCAGATGTAAGGTTTTACGATTTTAACCCTAAGCTAAAAATCACTATCAACAATATTATAAAAGATAATTCTTAATTTTTTGAATTTTAACTACTATGGTTTGAAACAAAGTACCTAGGAAGTGTAACCATCGACTAATTTGATATAAATTTCTAGATAATGAAACACTGGAAATTGTATAAACATTAATATTATATTACATCCAATGTATTCACAAACCCCAACTTACTATAAATAGTAGTATTTAATATATAATTTACATATAAATTTGATATGGATGAATTATTTATTTATTTTTTAAAAGAATTATTATTTTATATAACATTTGGGACATAATAATGCTTAAGAGAATGTTTTGGAACGTATTATATTATAATATTATCGAATTTATTATTTTAACACTAGGGCCCGAGTCAGAAGCATAATATTTTATTATTTTAGCAGGAATATTATATTATGACGTATTATATTAGAAACGTTTTACTGTATTTGGAAAGCTCTTTGAATTACCTACATAAAAAATAAAAACATTAAATTTTATTTTAGGAAAGAAATATCATTGTAATCAAGTTTGATATTGTTAAAAAAAAAGTAAAATTCAAACATATGCATGGCACATGTGTCTCTACTAGTAAAGAGTAAAAGCAACCACTTAAAATAAATGCATCCAATATGCCCCTAATAGTCGACTGTAACTTTATCATCCAGCTATCAGTACAAGCACTTCTACAGGACTTCATTTGCAGCATAAATCACCTTTCGAAACTAAACGAACAGATAATTTCTCTAAGTGATGACTTAATCAAATTTCACAGAAACCTAGGTGTGTTTCTCATAGCAAGTAAAAAGAAAGCACAATTAAACTCAAACTGAATAAAAACCTAGAAACTGAAACTTAAAAATTGAAAATCACCATTCAGCAAACAAACCTAAACCGAGAAAATCAGATTGTAGAAACTTTTCTTACCTTTGTTGTGATGAATGATTTGTGACCAGAGATTTGGATTAAGAATCTGTCGGAGAAACTATGGATTTTTGTTTTATTTGGAGGATTTCAATCTATTTAATCCCTATCAAAAATATCACAAGACTACTTTTCCTTTTCTTTATACTATACTCAACAACTAAGACTTCATTTACTATAACCCTAGCATCACATCAAAGATTGTCCCAATTCTGAAGTGAACTCAATCTTTAAAGAAATTTACCCTAACCCCAAATCAACACCACATACCCAAATTTCAGTAGAACTCACAACACAAATTACAAAAGCAGAGAGACCGAAGAAAACGAAAAATATAAAGCTAGCTCATATGTATCCTGATCTTGCTTCGATTTATATACCTTGTTTAATTAGAAATCTCCATATTATCTAAGAGAGACTGAAGAAAACCAGGTGAAACTGAAAACAATTTTCGATTTAGGAATCATATGTTTTTTTTACGACGAATTTACTGAAATTCCCTCATCTCGGTCGAGTCGTACCAACTGAAAAGAAGGTAAAATAAATGTAGAATTCAATAACATTGTCGTTTTCTGCAATCGTGCTCGGCAGTAAAATAACATGTTTACGGTCTACTTATTCTCCCGTAGTTAATAATCCATTTTGCTTATCGGCATGATCCATTAATTTGATTACTAAAACTAAAATGATAAGCTAAACACACTCTCTGGACTCTGGAGTTATCTTTTGAAGAAAAGTATAAAACACCCGTGCAAAGATTAGTTCAAAACCAAAACTACTTGGCAAACGATATATGTGTTTGATGACGCTTTA
This sequence comes from Papaver somniferum, assembly GCF_003573695.1. Classification (NCBI taxonomy): domain Eukaryota; kingdom Viridiplantae; phylum Streptophyta; class Magnoliopsida; order Ranunculales; family Papaveraceae; genus Papaver; species Papaver somniferum. Next base: position 95,182,028 of record NC_039359.1, read on the forward strand.
CAAAGCCCTAGGCTCAAATGGTCATGATCTGATGTCAAATGGCCAAATAGATGATTATAAATATCTTTCTTAGACTTCGTCTAGTGGGCATCCAATATTCAAGATTTTGATTTAGAACCGTCGTTTTTCCGTTGAATTCCACCGAACGCTCAACAGTTTTGCTAAACGTGAGATGGAATCAAGATAGTAACGCCAACCCGATTGGCATCCCAAAAATTTCTTAAACGCCAGATAGCGTCCAGGAAATAGTTTATGGAAATTCAAACATCAGGATGATATAGACCGTTGGATTCATAGTTTTATTGGTGATCTAACAGTTGATACATCAGACGTCAAATGGCTTGGCCTCGGACGCCATTCGGTTTGGCATTTTTGTTTTGAATCTTGAATTCCCATTATATTTAGGTGTTGAATTTTGATGACACATGTGGGTGTAAATGATGAACCACTGACACCCATTAGACTAAGTCTTAAGAAAAAAAGAAAAAAAAATTCTTTTTTTTTCGAAGAAAAGGTTATATTAAGAAAATAGAAAACCATTACACAAAACAAAGGGAGCTACATATTCATGAGAGTCTCCCAATTACTCCAAATGAGATTAGGAGTTACATAATTAAACGTGTCTGAATCACAAGACCAAACAACTACAAGCTGTTTAACAAGGTCAATAACCTCAATCGCTTCCTTCTTTCTTGCAGTTCAAGAAAACTCTTCCATTTCTTTCTTTTCACAATTTCCAACAAATTGCATAGTGAATAATCTGCCAAACTGAACTAACTCCACCCTGCAAAACATTTGCAGTCCAAGCTTCAAACAAATCATAAAATGCCCCCGGTATTGGCCATGAAAACCGAAAAGCTTTAATGAAGTAGGAAACTCATTTTCTGTGAATAAGGTGGTTCGTGAAAAAGTTTTCACCAGCCATCACACTCCCCAACCCTGATGAAAACTCGGATCACGTTAGCGGACCCACATTATGTTTGCTCACTTATCTACACGTGGCAGGCTCAAGTTTTATCAAGGGTCAAAAACGTGATGAAAACGTCAGACCTATAGAAGTAATTTAACTATAATACTCTTTGGTGTACAATATCACTTACTTTATTTGCCGGACAAAAACAAACTCACCGTACAAAATCGTTGAGAATCTCTTTCTCAGAAATTCAGAACCCATTTTCATCTTTTTCCTCACCTCCATTAATAATAACTTTCTGGTTTTTCTTTGCTTGAGAGAAACGCTATGGTTTTACTCCGTCCTATCTGCTATTGCAGCTCTGAAGAAGAAGAAGAGGAGGAGAAACAAGAAGAAGAAGACATTCATACATTAGAACGACATGATTTAACAACAAATCATCTAACTCGAATCTTCAATGTCACCTTCTTTGGAAAATCCATTACTACTACAGTAACATCAAAACCTAGTGATATTAGGAAATGGATTTACAGCAGTTTGTATTACAGTCTTCGTAATCGACATAATCTTGTTGTTGGACTTGGTGTTCAATGGTTCCCAAACACTTATGGTTCTGATAATGATCCAGCAGAAACTCTTCAAATCTGCATCGGTACTGGATGTTTGATTATTCAGCTTACTCATACTCCTTATGTTCCTAAAATTCTTCGAAGGTTTTTGGCTAATGAGAAGATCACTTTTGTTGGAATATGGAATTTTTGTGATGATAGTAAGCTTATGAAATCAGAACATCAATTATTTGTTTCGAGACTGATTAATCTGAGTGAGTTCGGAATTCAAAAGGAGTCATCTAGTGGTTCTATGGAGAATTTGGTTAGGGCTCATCTTGGTTTTAATGGTGTGAGAAAAGATGGAAATATTGGTAGAAGTAATTGGAATGCTAAGAATCTCAGTGTCGATCAAGTTCAGTATGCTACTGTTGATGCTCATGCTTCATTTGAGATTGGTAAGAAACTAGGAGCATGGAGTTTTAAAGACTGAGATTCTTGTTATTTCTGGTGAAAATGGGGTTTTGGTGCATAATGAGGAGGTTGGACTAATTTTACTGGTTCTTATTTGGTTTCTTTAGTGGCGGTGGAAATTGTGATCAGATGGAAGATAAGTACAGTTTCTTCTTCTCTTGGTTTTTTTCTTTTAGTCTTCTAGGACTAATTAGTAAGTGATGTAGATGATGATTTTGTTGAAAACAATTAATAAAAAAATAATTTTTTAAAGTTTTAATAAAAAATTATAATTTATTGTTTTATTTTGTGAATGAAATTTTTTAGTCCCACATCGTGGAGTTTCCAATTTTTAGTAGTTTTAAAAAACTATATAAAGCTTTTAGTCCCACATCGGGGAGTTTTTCTTCTTAAGTTGTATTTGTCAATTATATAAAGAAATTCACTACTTTTGTAAAATTTATGGGAAAGGGGTTGCTCTATATTTTAGAGGGACCCCTAAGGGAAAATATTTTAAGCATTCGCGATTTTCCTTAACGGTTTTTTCGGAGTTGCCAAGCTCAAGTTGAGCATCTACTACATATGCTAGTAGTAGGTGTATTAGGGTGTTTTATCCTGGAGATATCCGTCCTGTGAGGGCTATAGCATCACTCTTGAGTGTAGCCGGGCGCTAATGTCTTAAGGACAGCGTGTTGAACACGTGACTCACTCTATTTTCCAAAGTTTTTCTTTGTTGCTGTTGCGGAGATACGGGGAGCTTGTTCGTTTCGTCAAAGCAATCACTTCCATTATAAAGGAGCTAAGTATCAATAACTTTTGCTTATTTGATTTTTCTTTGTTTTTGATTATTGCACCCAACAATCTTAAGACATTAGCGCCCGTAATAATCGAAAACGATTGATTGGTTTGTGAATCATGGATGTTAATTGTGGAGTGAAAAACAAAAACGAATTTCTGGTCAGCTGTAGAGTTTCAATTTTATCTTTTAATCTAGAAGGAATTTCGATGAACCCTTTTGACACAACGTAGTACATCCTGATAGTTACCCGCGTAAAATTTCAGAATTTTTGGAGTTGTAAAAGTATTTTTTGATATTTTACAAAACAGAAAAACGTTTCTGAAAAATTCTGACGAGCAGAAAATTGTTGTTAACTAAATTAATTTTTGTGGGGTAACCATGAGTTTTTTGAAACGCTGATTCAAACGAAGTTTGTATATATAGATGTTATCTTCAAAACTCATATTTTACTTTCTGATTTGGAATTGTGATTTGTGAATAAAGGTGTCATCTCCGAGGGACATGGCTAATAGCCGTGTGGTTGGAAACAAATCTTCCAAAGATGGCAAAGGTGAGAACATCGAACGCAACTCTAAGCATGGTCTTCATGATAAAGGTATATTTCGTAAACCTGAATCCGGAATTACTTTAGTTAAGGGTGAGTGTTATGTTTGTAAAATTCTGGCCACGCGGCAGTAAATTGTAGACAACATAAAAACCTTAATAAGTAGAAAGTTAATGCTAATTTAGTTGAAACAAACTAGAACGAGTTTGGTGGCATGATGTCGGAAGTTATTTTAATAACCAATGTGAGAGACCAGTAGGTGGACTCTGGAGCCACCAAGAATGTTTGTTGAAACAGAGACCTGTTCACCTCCTATCATAGGATAGGGGATGTCGAGAAACTCTTATTGAGTAACTCATATGCAATAGAGGTTGCATAAAAGGAAAAGTCGAGCAGAAGCTCATATCTGTAATGTTCTCACATTGAATGAAGTTTTCATGTTCCGAGCATATGCGAAAATCTTGTATCTTGTTCTGTTGTAGATGGAAAAATATTTAAGATCTTAATTGAATCTGGAAAACTTGTTGTAACTAGGCAGTGATTTTTTAAGCAAGAGTTATAGGACTTTGGGTCTATATAAGCTTAACGGAAAAACTGATGATGTGAACGTAGTTGATTCTTGTGATATCTTTGTGTGATTGATTGTTTTACGTGGTAGACTTGGAACCGTAAACTTATAAGTCAATGCTTAACTGGCTAGCATAGGCTTCGTACCCAAATTTAGTTTGGATTTTGAACACAAAAGTGAAATCTGTGAAGAATCAAAATATGCTATAAAATCTTTTAGCACAAATGTTCAGAGTAATTCTAAGCCTTTAGAATTAATTCAGTTAGGCCTAGTTGACATGAGTTCAACCCAAAACCACTGTGGTAAAAGATGGTTATAACTTCCGTAGATGATTGTACGAGGTACTATCTTGTATACTTGCTTAGGATAAGGATGACGCCTTAGAAGCCTTAAGATGTATAAACTTGAAGTTGGAAACCAATTAGAAGCCTTGAACATAACAACCGTATCCTTAAGGAGATGATAATTTCCATGTTGATTAGTTCAGGATTACCTGCGGCCTTGTGGGGGGAGGCAGTCCTCTTAACTAGTATATCCTGAATAAAGTACCCTTTTAAGAATCAGATGAAACTCCATATGGTTTATGGAACGGTAGATGACCTTCTTATGAATGTGTCAAAGTGTGGGGGCGTTTGACTAAGATTGTAATTCCTCTTCCTAAAAGAACTAGATTGAAACCAAAAATGTTGATTGTGTTTTCGTATAGGGTATATTGAGTATACTTCTACAAATAGATTTTTGGTTGTGTGTTCTGATTTTTTCTGACATTGGTGTGAATATTATTACGGAATCTAGGGATGCTGAGTTCTTTGAACATGTTTATTCTAAACCTGTACCTCATTAGAGATGTGTTGTTGATCCCCTAGATTTATCTTCAAATAGTCAGAACTTATTTTAAAGGAAGATGAAGTTGATGTTGAGCCTAAGAGAAGTAAAATAATTAGACTTGAGACTTCTTATGAAACCGACTTCATAACATGCCTAGCTTAGTCTGAGCCACAGACTTGTAAAGAAGCCTTAATATCTACTGAAACCCCATTCTGGTAAGAAGCTTCATTTAGTGAAATGGACTCAGTCCGTTGGAACCAGACTTGGGAGCTTTCTAGTTTACCTCCAGGTTGTAAGACCATGGGATGTAAATGAGTCTTTAAGAGGAAACGATAGGTAGATGAAACTGTGGAAAAATATTAAGCTAAGTTGGTAGCTAAAGGCTATAAACTAAAAGAAGGTGTAGATTTCCTTGATTCTAATTCAATTGTGACGGAAATTACTTCCGTTGAGATACTAATTGTTATTGCTGCCATAAAGAACGTAGAGATACATCAGATGGATGTTAAGACAGCTTTTTCTAAAACCGTGAATTAGGTAAAGAAATTTACATAGATCAACCTGAAGACTTTGTAGTGAAAGGTTGTGAATACAAAGTTTGTAATTTGAAAAATCTTTGTATGGTTTTCAAATAAGCACGTAAACAGTGACATGGAAAATTTAATCATGTGATAATGGATAGTGGATTTAAATTAATGAATCTGACAAGTATGTCTACAAGTAACTTGTTAAGGATGTCTGTGTAATTGTATGCTTGTATGTTGATGATATGCTTGATACAAACATAGATGTGATCAATTCCACTAAAAACATGCACTGAATGAGAACATTGACTTGAAAGACTTGGGCCCTTTTGATGTAATCTTAGGGATGAGGATTAGAAGATAATCAAACATTTATAAGTCTTAGTCGTTCTCATTATGTTGAGTTGTGCTTAAGAGATACAATCAGTCTGATTGTAAACCTGCTTGTACTTCGTACGATTATTCTTGTAGTCTCAAGAAAAAAAGGGTAGTGGAGTATCTTAACTTGAATACTCAAAAGTTATAGGATGTCTGATGAATTTAATGAACTGTAAGAGTCCAGACATTGCCTATATTGTGAGTAAGTTAAGTGGATATAATTGTAGTCCAGAGCAAGAGAATTCAGATGCACTGAGTAGAGTATTATGGTACCTAAAATACTCTTTTGATTTATGAAAGGTATCTTGTTGTCCTTGGGACTTTATGATGCAAACTGGATAGTTGACTCAGAGGAGTCTAAGTCTACGAGTGGATATGGTTTCACTCTAACATGTGGGTTTGTTGTTGGAAGATTTCCAAACAAACATATCGCTCAATTCATTATGGAATCTGAGAGTATTGCGTTAGATAAAGCATGAGAGGGGGCCGAGTGCCTAAGATGATTTTTAGAAGACATTCCTCTTTGGCATAGGCCTGTGCCAGCTATATCTATACATTGTGTTAGCCAAGCTATAATAGTTAAAGCTAAGAAATAACTAATCTCAATCGGCGTTATTTCCATTGATTGGATAAAGTCCAAGGAGAATATCGCGCAATCTTTGACGAAAGGTTTGTACAAAGAGATAGTTAAAAATGCATCGAGGGGGTTGGGGCTTAAGCTCATATATTAAACTTGCCATGAAGGATACTCAACCTTGCTGACTGGAGATCCCATGATCAAGGTTTCGAATGAGACAACTAATTTGTGGTGGGTAAAGGTAAACACTATCAGAGATTTTCATTCTCTGTCCCTTCCCTATGGTGTAGACGTGATAGTGTGACTGCATGTGGAGGATGACTTTTTAATAAGTCTTAATGAGTTCTATAGTTTCAATTTAAGATTGAAGTGGGGTGTAGCAGTAACACTCTTTATGGAAACTCACCTATCTGAATGAGGAAGTGGGTCGCTTCCTGTGAGAATATGAGCTGATTCTCTAGAGCATTCTGAGAAACAGGATACGTCCAGGGCCAAAACGGACAAAACGGCACGAGCTTGGCAGCAATCTTGGAGATATCACCCGTGGTTGTTATCACGAATTACATCAAATGCTAGCAGTTCAAGACATAGTTCACTGTCTCTAGCAAGTAATTCTGGTAATATCTCACTAAGCAAAGGTTCAAGACCTCATGGACACCTCTGCCTAAAATGGTATTTCCTGCGTTTTTTATGTGATTTTCATTTTGATGGTTTTGGTATTACTGGAACTTAGGACCTAAAGGTCACTAAGGGTTCACTAGTTCATGCTTTTTCACTTTGGTGAAAGATACCTATAGTCTCACCATGTGAGAATTAAAGATGAAAGCTCTCAATACTATTATGATTTATGCAATCCATAGTATGACCCTGGGGTCAACACACTTTTGTGTGAGGGAGAGGACGTAGAAATGACTAGTATGATTTCAACACTTGCACGATCAGTCTGTTTGGATCGTGAGGTTGGGATGTTTATTTACCAAGATCTATCTGTGTTTTCATGTTTTATTGAGTTTTCATTCATGTGGGGGATTGTTGGAAAACGATTAATAAAAAAATAATTTTTTAAAGTTTTAATAAAAAATTATAATTTATTGTTTTATTTTGTGAATGAAACTTTTTAGTCCCACATCGTGGAGTTTCCAATTTTTAGTAGTTTTAAGAAACTATATAAAGCTTTTAGTCCCACATCGGGGAGTTTTTCTTCTTAAGTTGTATTTGTCAATTATATAAAGAAATTCACTACTTTTGTAAAATCTATGGGAAAGGGGTTGCTCTATATTTTAGAGGGACCCCTAAGGGAAAATATTTTATAGCGGTTTTTAAGCATTCGCGATTTTCCTTAACGGTTTTTTCGGAGTTGCCAAGCTCAAGTTGAGCATCTACTACATATGCTAGTAGTAGGTGTATTAGGGTGTTTTATCCTGGAGATATCCGTCCTGTGAGGGCTATAGCATCACTCTTGAGTGTAGCCGGGCGCTAATGTCTTAAGGACAGCGTGTTGAACACGTGACTCACTCTATTTTCCAAAGTTTTTCCTTGTTGCTGTTGCGGAGATACGGGAAGCTTGTTCGTTTCGTCAAAGCAATCACTTCCATTATAAAGGAGCTAAGTATCAATAACTTTTGCTTATTTTGATTTTTCTTTGTTTTTGATTATTGCACCCAACAAATTTTATTACATTTTACTGTTGATTATCTTGGAGGTTTCATTTCGGTGGTTGAATATATGGGTTCTTGAAGTTGAAGGGATAATCAATCATAGTATCATTTTGTAGTCAAAATCAATCAATGTTGTTGATGATATTTCATATTTGGGTTGAATTACTCTCTGTAAACAACGTTGAGATTGATCGGCTAATATTCTTGCTTTAATTTTCACAATTGGATATAGTTTTGTTGTCTTCAAATTCTTTCAATTCCTCCATTAGTGACATTTTACTGAGAAGTAGTACTTTCTGAACTATAGGATGGTGAAGTTCTTGGCACCTGTAGGACTTAGATGAGGAAGGATGTAGGAAGTTACTGTCAAGTCAAGACTCAAGAGTAATGGCATTTTTGATAGTTATACCCACGACAATTTACTATTCAACTTAGCAGCAGGGGTTTGCCCAATGAGAGGCAGCAAAATCACCTCTCTGCTAAGCTATGCACTTTCCCATTACCTAACAAAAAGCAGCAAATTTGAAAAAAAAAAAAAGACAAGTTAAAACTTGAAACCAAGGACACTGGACTGGCTGCATAATGAAACTTGAGATATGTGATTGAAGGTTATGTTTGATTTACATGGATAGTTGGAGTTCAGAAGAAACACTTTTATTTTCTGGTGGAAGCTAAATTTCCTCCCAACCTTATTCAAGCAGAAACTAACTTGGATGAATGTAACCAGGGCCATGGTAGTTTGATTCTTTTTCTACTCTGAGCATGCTTGGATAGATTGTTGAGAAATTTCCACAAAAAACACCATCTACACAAAGTTCGTGAGCTTCATAGGAAGCTCGGATCCCGTTCATGGACCCACAGTATATTGCTTAATTCATTTACACGTGTCGTACTGTTTCATCAGAGAAAAGCCAGAATGTGATCTTTTCCCGCAAACAACGTCTGATCTTTGGAAGTAATTTAACTATAATACTTCTTGGTGTACAACAACACTTAACTCTGATTAAAAAAGAAGACAAAAGAACTCGCCCTATAAAATCTCTTTTCTCCTTCAGAAATTCAGAACCCATTTTCAGCTTTTTCCTTACCTCCATTAATAACAGCTCTCTGGTTTTCTTTTTGCTTGAGAGAAACGGTGTTCTTTTGAAGATGTTTACATATAGTCCCATTCACTACTCTGAAGAAGAGGAGGAGAAAGATGAAGAAGACATTCATACATCTGAACATCGTGTTTATGGTTTAAACCGTCGAACTCGAATCTTCGATGTAACTTTCTTTGGAAAATCTATTACTACTACAGTAACATCAAAACCGAGAGAAATTAGGAACTGGGTTCGGGACAGTTTGTATTACAATCGTCGTCACCGATCCAATCTTGTTGTTGGACTTGGTGTTCAATGGTGACCACCTCCACCTAACACTAATGGTTCTGATGATCCAGCAGAAACTCTTCAAATCTGCATCGGTACTATATGTTTGATTATTCAGCTTTCCCATGCTCCTTATGTTCCTAAAACTTTTCGATAATTTCTAGCTAATGAGAAAATCACTTTTGTTGGAATATGGACTTATTCTGATAATAAGAAGCTTTTGAGATCAGATCATCAATTATTTGTTTCGAGACTTATTAATCTGAGTAAGTTTAGACTTGAAAATGAAGCATCAAGTGGTTCTATGGAGAATTTGGTTAGGGCTTATCTTGGTTTTGATGGTATGAAGAAAACAGATGTTCCTACTGGTATAAGTAATTGGAATGCTAGGAATCTCAGTGTTGATCAAGTTCAGTATGCTACTGTTGATGCTCATGTTTCATTTGAGATTGGTAAGAAAATTGAAGCATGGAAGTATAAGAACTGAGATTCTTGTTATTTCTGTGGTTGTGGTGATAACGAGGTTGGACTACTTTTACTGGTTCTTATCTAGGATGTTTTCTGTTAGGCTTCTAGGAATAATTAGTAAGTGATATAGATGATGATTTCCTTACTTTTTTGTTGTTGATTATCTAGGATGTTTCATTTTGGGTTCTTGAAGAGATAATCATCATCATAGTAGTATTATTTTGTAGTCAAGATCAATGTTATTCATGATATTTGAGTTGAATTAATCTTTGTAAACAACGTTGATATTGATTGGCTAATATATATAAGATGCATTTTTATTAAATTCTTGCGTTAATTTTCACTATGGATGGGTTTTGTTTTCTTCAATTTTTCAGTTTCTTCATTAACAACATTCAAACTGTTCTTATTGGGAGAGTAGCTAGTTTCTGAACTTTTACAATGGTGAAGTTCTGATAACCGTTAGATCTAGATTTCTTTTTACCATCATTGCACCTGTTGGACTTAGATGAGGAGGGATATAGAGGAAAGTTACTGTCAAGTCAAGAGTGATGGTAAGTTCAGAGCTAACCTGCATAGCTAGTCCTGACTAGTCATTTTACTATTCAACATAGCAATAGTAATTCGCCCAATAAGATCCAGGCAGCAAGTTATGCACTTTTTCCAGTACCTACCAAAAAATCAGCGAGTTTGAATTTTGAAATACGAATACCGAAAATGCTTTATAGCCCCGCTTCTATAACCAAAATTTTGACACCACTATGTGTCAAATTTTGATTGGCTCATTCTATAAAGCAGGACCCCTGTTTTCCTGGTGGGGTTTGGAGAGATGGAATCAACAGGTGGATTGAGCTGCCACATAGTGAGGTTTGGAAGGTGGAATCAATGGTGGATTGAGCTGCCACATAGTGGTGTAGAAAAGAGAGGTATGAATTTGGGGTCCCTGTAACATCTTCGTAAATAGTCAGCTACATGATGCATCTCTCCAAAAATAGACGAAAGTTGGGTTCCAGGGAACCCAGAAAATATGGTACACTGCTACAGGCTTTGATTCTTTGACTGCAATGAATAGTCATCACGGATCAAGGGGAAACGAGATTAGATTATAAGCCGACCTCTCTTTGACCACAAACACACACACCAAAACTGTCAAATTCTTCTTTTTTTTTTCTTCTCCTGATCACTCTTTTATTGTCTTACAAAAACGCATAGTTTGTTTGTTATTTTTAAGCAAAGAAAACGGTATAAATTGCATCGTATTTACCCACTGGGTGCAATGGATGGTTCAAAAGTCCGAACCACGGGGCTGTGAACAAAAAGTGCAACGACTATCAGCTGTAGAACATTGTAAACCAAAAATGGAAGTTGTCATTGGACCTATAAATGAATTGTCATTTCTTTTTAACTTTTACAGGATCTGAGACCAAACATTGATGGAAATAAAATATGAAATGAATAATTGATGCTGATTAAAAGGATAAAAGAATATAATTTCCAGACTCTAACTTGACTCATCTTACTCAAAATGGCTCAGATTATATTTCTATCTTACTTCAGTTATACATTAACTTAAATGTTAAAGGTAAAAACTGGAAGTTCTTTGAAAACCGGTTACATAATTCTACTTGTGAATCTGAAATTGAGACTTCTTGGACTACTAATGTGTCTGGCTCTGCAGCTTTTGTTCTTATGAATAAACTTGTCAATACTAGGAAGCATCTCTCCTTATGGAATAAGAATACTTTTGGGAACATTCAAGGAACTATCACTCAGTTTAAAGATCATTTATCTTCACTCCAGCAAACTGACCTGAATGGTAATAATACTCATAAGGTTCTTCAGTTGGAAGAAGAAATAGCCAAATGGGATGATATTGAGTCCAGTTTTTGGAGACAGCAAGGCAAGGATCATTTTCATGGAGAAATGGATATGAATACTAAATATTTTCACACCAGGGCAAATCTGAGAAAGTCAAGAAATATAATTGATAATCTCTTAGCTCCAGATGGTTCTTGATGTAGTGATAGAGCTGCTCTGGATTCTCTTCTAACAACTCATTTCAAGAAGATAAGTACTTCAGTTGAGACTGCAGATAGTTATGTTTTTCTTCAGCACATTCCTAAGTGCATCTCAGATGAAGACAATGCAGAACTACTCCTCATTCCTTCTGAAGCTGAAATTTTTGATACTCTTATGTCCATTGAAGCTTGGACCTCCCCAGGACCAGATGGTTTCCCTCCTGGTTTTTATCAAACTCAATGGAAGACAGTCCAGGACGATCTAATTCAAATGATTCAAAGTTTCTTTCACTCAGGTTTTCTTCTTAAGCAATTGAATAATACGAGGTTTTCTCTCATTCCAAAGACAGTTACACCTCACAATCCTGAAGATTTTTGACCAATATCTCTTTGTAATACTTCTTATAAGATGATTTCCAAAATCATTGCAAGAAGGATGAAAAAACATATGGAAAAGATAACATCTCCAATGCAGGCTGCTTATGTACCAGGTAGATTAATTTCTGAAATTATTTCTCTTGTTCAAGAAATGGTTCACTCCATGAAGAGACAAGCAGGAGGAGTGGGTTCTTTAACTCTAAAGATGGACATGTCAAAAGCATTTGACAGATTAGAGTGGGATTTTCTTATGCAAGTTTTGAAAATTTTTGGTTTCAGTGACAAATGGTGTCATCTGATATATCAGTGCATCTCAACTACTTAGGTAGAAGTTCTTATACATGGATCTCCATGTCAATCTTTCCATCCTTCTAGAGGATTAAGACAAGGAGATCACTTATCTCCTTATCTGTTCATTATTGCTATGGAGTCTCTTTCAAGGAAACTAGCATTTTGGGAACAAGAAAAGACTATCTCAGGTGTTAAGATAGCTAGAAGAGCACCAAAAATTAATCATCTATTATTTGTTGACGATTGCTTGATTTTTTCTAAAGCAAATATGGATCAAACTAAGAAGCTACTGGATATCATTGAAGAGTTTAGTAACTGCTATGGGCAAGTTATTAACTTCAATAAATCTTCAGTCTATTTCAGTAACAATGTTAGTCCCTCATCTGGTGAAATCTTAGCTGTAATTCTTCAAGTCCCTATCATGGACCCAAAAGAGAAGTATTTAGGTCTTCCATTCTTCATTGGAAGGAATAAGAAAGTCCCATTCTCTGTGCTAGCTGAGAATATGGATAAAAGACTATCCAAATGGAATTATACAAATCTTTCAGAACCAGGAAAGATATTTATGGTTAAACATGTCCTAAATGTCATTCATGTTCATCATATGACTTCTTTTAAACTACCTGATCAAACCATTAAAGAACTAAACTCTATCCAGGGAAAATTTTGGAGAAGAAAAGATTCAAATAAAGGAGAAATTATTTCATGGTCCAACTTAAGTAGAGATAAAGAAGAGGGAGGTCTTGGTTTTAGAGATTTGGAATGTTTCAACAAAGCTCTACTTGCCAAATCTGCTTGGAGACTTTATACAAGGAGTTATGATATGTGGTCTAAATCTATGGGTACTAAATACTATCCTAATGGTGATATTTTTGAATACACAGTTAAGGATGACTCATCTTATGCCTAGAGAAGTATTAGTTCCTAATTTCAGTTGGTCAAAGAAAAAAGCAGTTGGAGTCTTGGCAATGGTGCTCTAACTAGAATCTGGAAAGATGTATGGGTACCTGGACTTCATGTACCTCCTGAACTGAAGATTAATGTTGTTAATCTTTCATCATATGTCTTGGTCAAGCAGTTATTCATTCACAAAACTAATATTTGGAACATTGTTATCTTAAAGTGGCAGACATTTTATCTAAAACAGCTCGCACTGAGAATCCGACTAAAGAATGGCCTGACCACCCTCCTAGATGTATTATTGTGTCATATATCTCCCTTTGGTAAGATACTATGTGGGGTGTATTAATCTATTATATGGGTGTATTTATCCTTGGGTGTGAGTGGTGAGTCTGGCCGCTAGGATAATGACAGATGTCACGAATCCGTTCGTCTCTGCTTTCCTCTCCTGAGTGGTTAGGGCTTTAAATATGTAATAACTGGTTTGCGGCTGTTCTTAATGAAGAATGAATATTGCTTAGTTTAGCTTAATTTCTTTAAACCCCTCTCTCTTAAGGCTGATTCTTTGAATCAGATTTCTCTTTTCATAATTTGGTGTTAATTTTGTTGTGGAAACACAACAATTGGTATCAGTAGCCATTCGTTCCTATCATGGGTGGGGATAAGAATCCTATAATCAAAGAAGTGAATGAGGAATTACATCGAGTGAAGAACTCGTTCACTGAGAAAATAACAAAAATCAATAGCAGGTTAGGTGAACTTACAACAGCCAATCTAGAGCTCAAATCTTCAGTACTGACTAAGGAGGACTTCTTCAAATTCATAGAAGCAAATCCAAACAAAATAACTGAAGATTATCGAGATTCAGTTGGTGAAGGGTCTCACTCTCATAATATGAATCAAGGGGGTATGATGTTCAATATACCACATGGGAATCGTGATTTGAGCTACAACCCTCGAGTTCCAAAGATCGGTTTTCTTAGATTTGACGAAGAAAATCCCAAGGGATGGATACAGAAATGTGATCAATATTTTCTTCTCAACAACATTAAAGATGAAAACCAGAAGGTCATCATGGCTGCTATGCACCTAGAAGGCAAAGCTGATAAGTGGCTAACAAACGTACAGTCTAGCAAATCCATCAGTTCTTGGTATGAACTAGCTGAACTTGCTTCTTTTAGATTTGAAAATCCTGCTAATGAAAATATCTTAGGAATATTCAATAAGTTGTCCAAACTACCACAGTAGAAGATTATTTCGAACAATTTGAGAACCATAAGGGTTTATTGTATAGGAAATATCCTATGTTGAATGAGCATTATTTTGTTATGAGCTTCATTGGAGGGTTGGGGGATGACATTAAGCACTCAGTTAGCATGTTCAACCCATCAAATTTGATGCAGGCTTTTTCTCTAGCTAGAATGCAAGAGCATACTCTGGCCAACCAACAAAAATATAGTAAGCCTACCAATAAATTTTTTTCTTCTTCTTTCACTAGTCCCAAACAAACTATATCTCCCAACTACCCACCCAAACTTGTTTCCCTCCCACCTTTGCTTCCATTGCCATCCACTACACCTTCAAAACCAATCCCTCCTCCAATTCCTATCAAAAGATTAACACCTGAGCAAATGCAAAAGAGAAAGAGAGATGGATTGTGCTTCAACTGTGATGAGATTTATAAACCAGGCCATTTCTTAAAAAAACAACAATTATTCTTAATGGTGGCTGATGAATCTGAAGCTGATAACAGTGAACATGAAGAAGAAATGGCTCAGTCTGAGGATACTCCTGTTATAGAGAGTGACATGGAAATTTCTGTCCATGCCATCACTGGCCATGCTATTGGTGAAACAATAAGGATACCTGGTACTATTAACAATCAAGAAATCTCCATTTTAATTGATACAGGTAGCACCCACAGTTTTATAGATTGTGATCTGGAAAAATCTTTGGGACGTATTATTCATCCTACTTCTAACTTACTAGTTACTATTGCAAATGGAGACAAGACAGTCAGCTCAGGTATTTGTCCTAATTTGCACTGGAAGATAAAAAATCGTAGTTTCATTGGGGATTTGAGGCTATTACCATTGGGTGGTTGTGATGTGGTCTTAGGCATGGTTTTTAAAAGCGTAGCTTCACGCTTCAGAGTGTACGCTTTGCTTCAAATTTTAGCATTTCGCTCTGAAGCGGTCATGTGAAGCGCATCTTTTACGAAGCGTACGCTTCATGTTTCAGAGCATACGCTCCGCTTCAAATTTCAGCATTTCGCTCTGAAGCGGTCATATGAAGCGCATCTTCATGAAGCTTTTAAAATTTCGCATAATTTTTAAACTTTAAAAAAAAAATTGAATGTTTTAAGGGGGAATTGAACATTCCACCTCGCACTCGTTTGGAGTAGGTTGAACTGGTGTACACACGCTTCGTTTTTTATAAAAATTAGACTTATATAAAATTTATATAAATATTATCTTCCTAATAAATTTATAATTACTAGTTACGACTAATTTATTTATACGAAAACATCTGCTTCAAACATCAACCATGAAGCAACGCTTCACGCTTCAACATATGCATCGCTTCCTAAAAATGAAAAACGCTTCACGCTCCGCTTCACGCTTTCAATACCTTGGTTTTAGGAGCTGATTGGCTCAAGAAATTGGGGGACATTCTTCCCAACTTCTCCACCCTGAGTATCTCCTTCATACACCAAGGTAACAAGATTACTTTAGTTGGCACTCAGTCAGCTCCTACCCTGCATATGATGCATTCAACAGAGTTATAAGGGTCTCTTAAGAGCAACTCTCATGGGATTGTGGGTCAACTTTATTCTGTCACATCTCTTCCTCCCCAAGAGCCTCCACCACCAATTATATCTGACATTTTACAACAATTTCAAGATGTTTTCTCTGGGCCTACTTCACTACCACCACAAAGGTCTCTGGACCACTCCATTCCACTGCTTCCAAATTCAACACCATTTAAGCAAAGACCCTATAAGTGCCTTATGTTCAAAAGGAGGTAGTTGAAAAAATGGTCCAAGAAATGTTACAGAGTGGAGTTATCCAGCCTAACCATAGTCCATTTTCTTACCCAATTCTGTTAGTAAAGAAGAAGGACAATATCTGGAGATTCTGTGTGGACTACAGGCATCTCAACAACATAACAATTAAAGATAAGTTCCCAATTCCTGTCATTGATGAACTTTTAGATGAATTGTTTAGCTCTTGTGTGTTTACTAGAATTGACTTAAGGTCAGGTTACCACCAAATTAGAGTCACTCTGGCTGACATTTATAAAACAGCTTTTAGGACACGCCATGGCCACTATGAGTTCATTGTCATGCCTTTTGGCCTTACTAATGCTCCTGCAACTTTTCAAGCATTGATGAATGACATCTTCCAACCATATCTAAGGAAATTCATCCTTTTTTTGTTTTGATGATATTCTGGTTTACAGTCCTGATATGGAGACTCATGCTAAACATTTACACATTACATTGTCCTTATTGAGACAACACCAACTGTTTTCCAAGCTCCCTAAATGTTGTTTTCCACAACCTACTTTGGAGTACTTAGGTCATATAATTTCTGCTAAGGGTGTTATGGATGACCCTGCTAAGATTTCTGCCATGACTAGTTGGCCAACACCTTCCAACATCAAGGAGCTTAGAGGATATTTGGGCCTCACTGGATACTATATAAAGTTTTTCAAACATTGTGGAGTTCTTAGTAAACCTCTTACTGACTTACTTAAGAAGAATTCTTTCACTTGGACTCCAGCTGCTACTTAAGAATTCAATTCTCTGAAGCTAGCAATGACCACAACTCCAGTTTTGGCTTTACCTGATTTTTCCAAACCATTTATATTGGAAACTGATGCATGTGCTACTGGCATTGGAGAATCCTTAATGCAAGAGGGCATACCATTATCATTCTTCAGTAAACCTTTTGGTCCTAAATCACTTGGTCTCTCTACTTGTGAAAAAGAACTCATAGCTGTGGGCTCTACAGTTGCTAAGTAGAGGCACTATTCATTAGGCCATCCTTCACTATCAAAACTGATCAAGAGAGCATTAAGTACTTCTTGGAGCAGAAGATCACTACAGGCATACAACAAAAATGGCTTATGAAATTACTTGGCTACACTTATGATATCCAATATAAAAAAGGTAAAGAAAACAAAGTGGCTGATGCCCTCTCCAGAAGACACCATAATGACACCTCTTGTTCCGGCATCACCATCTCTCAACCACTATGGAAACAAGAAATCATCTCCAGCTATGCTCGGGATCACAAAGCTCAACAATTGAAGTCTCAGCTGCTTGTGACCCCAGACTCCAATCCCAATTATTCTTATTTTGATGAGGTAATGAGGTACAAGAACAGACTTTATATTGGCTCTAGCAACAATGTCAGGCATTCCACTCTCTTAGCAACACATGCCTCTACAGTGGGAGGTCATTCTGGTATTCAAGCCACCTATATGAGGACTAAGACTCATTTATTTTGGCCTGGCATGAAAGATGAGGTTTTTTCTTTAGTATCTTCTTGTGATATTTGTCAGAGACACAAAGGAGAACACACATTTCCATCTGGGATGCTTCAGCCATTACTAATTCCAGACCATGCTTGGCAGCATATCAGCATGGACTTTATTGAAGGCTTACCCAAAAGTGACAGAAAAGAGGTAATTCTGGTAGTTGTTGACAGGTTCACAAAATATAGTCATTTTATCCCTCTCCAACATCCATACACAGCCTCTTCAGTGGCTAAAGCTTCTATGCATCACATTGTGAGACTACATGGTTTGCCATCTTCCATTGTTTCCGACAGAGACAAGGTCTTTACCAGTAATTTCTTGCAAGACTTGTTCAAGCATTTGGGTACTTCTCTTAAGTTGAGCACTGCTTATCACCCTCAGACAGATGGGCAGACTGAAATAGTTAATGCCTTCCTTGAAAACTATCTCAGGTGCATGACCAGTCAGCAACCTAAGCATTGGATGCAATGGTTGGATTTGGAAGAATGGTGGTATAAATCCAGTTTCCACACTAGTTTGAAGATGTCTCTCTTTAAGGCCCTCTATGTCTATGAAGCTCCTCATTTGGCCTTCCCCATTTCTGTCACTACTGCAGTGGACTCGGTGGAAACCTATCTTAAGCAAAGAGATCATATGCTATTGCTTCTTAAGGACACACTCACCAAAGCTCAAGAAAGAATGAAACATTTTGCTGATGCTAAGAGAACGGACAGGGTTTTTGAAGTAGGAGATTTAGTTTATCTCAAGTTGCAGCCTTACAGACAGGTTTCAGTGTCCCTCAGAAGCAACTTCAAGCTCTCAGCCAAATAATATGGCCCTTTTGCTGTCACTCAAAGGATTGGTGGTCTAGCTTACAGGATGCAATTACCCCACAAGCTAGAATTAACCCAGTATTTCATGTCTCCCAACTGAAGAAGAAAATTGGAGCTGCTCACATTCCTTCCCCTACACTTCCAGTGGTGGACCATGAAGGCCAAGTAATTGTTACTCCCATTGCAGTTCTGGATTTCAGAACCCTGATCAGAGGCAACCATTCTGTACCCAACTTCTCATCCATTGGTCCAACTCAACAGCAGAGGAGGCTACCTGGGAGGACTCAACAAATATTGCAGCTCACTTTCCATCTTTTAATCCTTGAGGACCAGGATTGTTTCATGGGAGGGGTATTGTCATATATTTCCCTTTGGTAAGATACTCTGTGGGGTGTATTAATCTATTGTCTGGGTGTATTTATCCTTGAGTGTGAGTGGTGAGTCTGGCCGCTAGGATAATGACAGATGTCACGAATCCGTTCGTTTCTGCTTTCCTCTCCTGAGTGGTTAGGGCTTTAAATGTGTAATAAATGGTTTGCGACTGTTCTTAATGAAGAATGAATATTGCTTAGTTTAGCTTAATTTCTTTAAATCTATCTCTTAAGGCCGATTCTTTGAATCAGATTTCTCTTTTCATAATTTGGTGTTAATTTTTTTGTGGAAACACGACATATTGATCAGCTCCTTCTTGACTTGAGGGGTTGATTTTCTTTTAATGAAATTTTCTTCGTATTAAAAAAAAATATATAATTTCCTTCAAGTACTGTAATCTTCTCTGTACCTAATCACCTAATAATATCATGAACAATAATAGTATTAGTACCGTCCAATTCACCAAGTATGGTGTCTGTATGCTCTTGTACCACCTGCCATGCACCAGTAACGTGATGTTCCTTTGTCAGTGTTTCCCCAACAGAAAATCGAATCATGTATACCCCTCCAACAACATCATGAGTCATATATATCCGGCCAGATGCATTCACTGATTCAAGCAGTTTCGCATTGATCTCGTTCATTTGTGTTTCTTCAATGCAACCACTTGCAACTGTTTTTCGTTTGAAAACCGCAGATGGTTTAAGGCGAAAACAGACCATAGCAAATGTCCTAGGAACCACAATTTCAAACCTGGTATCCATGCCAATGAGCCTTTGAAAATGTTTAACCATTTTCACATTACTCCTAAGGAAAGTTCTCAAATTAGAAATTCCATAGTTGCGAAGTACTGACCAAAGCTTCATCGACCGAAATCTTCTGCTTTGTGCTATTTGCCAATCCTTGTAATCAATAACTTGTTTGATTCGGTTGCTTTGTTCTTCAGATACTCTGGATTTGTTGATAATTCCTTAACAAGGGAATCATAGTTTTAACCCATAAACAACAACAATCCAAAGTAGTGAAGAATCACTTGTGTGCATTCAGACAAAATGAGTCTGCTTCCTCCACGCCATCAATGAAGTGCCTGAACTCGGGGCAAATACAAGCACTTCCAGCATATGATGCATCGACGTGAACCCAAATGTCGTATATTTTTGCAACCTCACAATGTAGTTGCGAGAAATCTCACAACTACACCCTTAGTAAAGTCTATAAAACAATCTAAGAAACCATCATAAGAATATCAAGAACTTTTATTAAAATCTAAGAACAAGTACAAATATATGAGAAAACCCTAACTTGGGAAGCAAATAATATTTCTCTCTCCTAAATATCTTGTCAAAGTTCTCTAAGATCTCTCCCTTTTACAAAGGTGCTCGGCTCCTTATATAGGAGTTTACATAGTGGAAGACATCTAATAAAGCCCCTTATTTCGGATCTGATGTGCGTCACTATCGCATAGGGATTTACCATTGCCATACGGTTTTGTTACTGCCGCATAGATCTTCACACTTTGCTCGTGATTAGGTGACATCATCTAGATCGTTATCTTAAATATGTTGTATGCGATCGTATTCACTTATCACTTAAGGAGTTACTTCGCATACTAAACGAGTGTACGGTATTTTGTACCCACATTTTGCCTCTTCTCATATCGTTCTTTTGGTAAAGAAGCGGAATGAGAAATTATGATTTAATTTGCCGCACCCGTACATCTTTTCGTATTCTTCTTAACCGACATGTTTCCGTAAATTAGGCTTAACCGTCTACACGTATTGACTTTTTCCCCTTTCAACTGGCATGTCTTGAGTTTACCGATTGCTTTTTTTCCCTTTTTAATGACTGGAGTGAGGAGAGATAATCTTTTCCTTTCTTTATTCGATTTTCATCTTCTCTGCAAATCTTTATCTTCCTGAAGTCTTCGTTCTTTTTTCATAAAGGTTTACCCAGTGTTGTTCTTCTCTAAGCCCTATGGATTCTCATTCGAGGTTAATGTACTTTGATATTTTTCATATTTTTCTTTCCCTTGAATTTTCAATTTGCTATTGTTGATTTGCAACTGTGTTGTTACTGTTCTGCTACTGTTCTTCATATTCCCATACTGGTTTTGTTGCAGCAAGAATTCTTCTTCTGGTAATATTCGTATTAAAGTTACAAACCCTAAATTTTCTTCAAGTTTCCAAGATGATGAGTCTCGCAAGAGGAAGCCTTCGCATAACAAAGCAGTAAGAAATACTCTCTTTCCTATAAAACAATATTGTTGCCTTTGTTTCTTATCTGCATTGTTCTTCGCAGGATACTGAGAGCGAGATTGATGGCGAGAAGAAGAAAAAGGTTAAGAGAGTTCGCAAAGCTCCCACGATCAATACTTCTATTGTCATGCCGAAATTAAACTATACAAAGAAGGGATATGAGATCTCCACTGATGCACCCTCACAAGACTTCATTGCCTCAGCTTCTTTGGATGCTTCTGCGTCTTCAAAGAAAATCTCTGCTCATAAGGAAGCGTCTTTGGCTGATCATGCGGGTATTTTTTTCTTATGAAAATGTTGCTACACCAGTAGTGGATTCCACTGTTTCCACTTTTATGAACCTTCCTGCCTCAGCATATTTTACCGCATCAATGGAAGATACAGCCGCACCAGTTTCGGAGGGTAGTACTATCAATTCTTCTGCGGATGTTGTAATGACCGCTCCTTCTTATCCCATGGTCTCTTATTCTCCTTCTGATTCCAAGCCTCTTCTGAAAATCATTAACATCGCTCGCTCATCTTTTAATGATCCTTCCCAAGTTTTCATTTGTGATGCTCTTGTCAAGCTATTAGGTGATTCTCCTCCAGATAAGTCTGCCAGGAGCGAAATCTTCTCACAACTGGATTCAAGTGTTAATCTTGACTTTGATCTTCTGGAAAATATTCTTTTGCTTGTAACTTTCTTTCTGTTTTAATTGATGGTGTTTTCATATTCTTATCTAAATTATTTCCTTTTTTAGGATTCTCGCCGCCGCTTAGTCTAGGCTGAGGGGTTTTCTGAATCTAGCAACGCCATCCAAGAGCTTCACCATCAAGTTGCTAATTTGAAGGCTTCTCTTCAAGATGAATCTCTTGCGTCCGAAAATCTTCGCACTAAGAATCAAGAATTTAGAAGTATGTTTATATTTATTTTGTCAATCACTTAATAGGAACTTGTATTTTATATTCATGTCTTGAGTTTATTCGTACGTATGTTAAGACTTAAATCAGAAGCGCATTATGGAGAGATTTGATTATCAATATTCTGCTGAAAATGCTCGTGCGGACAATGAGAGGTTGCAGAATCAAATTGATCAATTAGTTAATAATCATTCATATTCGCTTGATCAGATTGAAAACCTAAAAAATGAGAATCTTTGTTTAGTTAATCAAAATGAATTTCTAAGCTCCCAAGTATCCCATCTTTCCGGAATGTTGCATAGAGCTGATTTACGACATCAAACTTTATCAGATGGGAATCAGATCTTGGCCGCAGAGAAGTGGTCTTCTTAAAAAAGAGTCGATGTTTACACACCAATATCTTATTCTTCAGAAGATTTGTGATGATTAAGATGTATCCCTTAGCACGTTAAGAAATCGGCATGATGAGTCTATGAAGCAATTAACCTTAGAGATTGAGAAAATCATCCAAAACAAGGTGATTTGACTGCAAAGATGAATAAACTTCGAGAAGAGCATACACAGATAAATGGGTCTCATGATATCCTTGTGAAGGAAAGGTATTCTCTTTCTCAAGATGAAAGAAGCTTCGATCCCGTCTCCAAGGTTTAGTTGGTGATGATTTTGATAAGGTTATGGAGAATTGGAAAATTAGTGGTCTCGCTTTATCTCAATACCTCATTTCTCAGAGAGAAGTTAGTCGCATTGAGCTGACTGCCTTAGTTTACCCCTCTTTTTATGGTTCATATCTTGTAGTTGCGAAGTTGTCGCTTTGGTAATAATTAGATGTCTTTTTTTTGAAGAATCTGAGAAGTCACACCAGTCTACCATCTCCAAGCTGAGATCTGATCTGGCCAAGGCTGATAGAGAGCGTGCAAGACTCTCAATAGCACTTACCTCTTCTCGAGACAGAGTGAATAGGCGGTGTTTGTATCTTGGAAACTTAATGGAAGTTGCCATATAGAACTCTAAGAAGGGTGCCGCTCAAGAACATAAGGCTCAAATTCTCGCAAATAAATTTTGCATTGACAACTCACTGATGTGATTTATAGATAGTGGTAAAAATTGATTCGATTCTCGAACTTGTGAAGGATAACTTTAGACTTAAATTCAAAACTAAATAGAAAACTCACTAATAATTATAACAAACACTGAAAAAGTTGGTATCAATATTAAAAGAACACTGAGGCTAAGATTCCAGTATTTTCCAAGTTTAAGGTGATTTAATCCAATCTTTGTATTCATGCAATTTTCTCGTTCAATTTGATTCTTACTATTGCAACAAGTAGATTTTCAAAAGCAATAATTGTAAATACCAAGTATGAAGCATCAAAAGTCTTAAACTAAGCATACTCCATCAAAATAGATCACAATCACTCAAATAAAAATCATATTCGATATTAGTTCAAGGCAGATAATCACAATAAAATTGCAATAGATAGATAAAAGAGAATATACCACTTCTTGTTGGAAAAATAGCTTCCTCTAGCGCCTCAGCAATGGGGCTTAGCTCCTCATATTAACCATGTTCTCAAAATATGTTTTTATAGCTCAAAAGTGTACAAAGAGGTGAAAAAGTGATAACACAGCCGATTCGCAACAGTGTGAAGGTGTTGCAGAATCTCTGTTACAAAGAGGAAACAGTAGCTAAAGACCTAATGCAATTACTGTTGATAAACGATAGATGGGTTCTGCTGTTGAATAACGATAGTGTTCTGCGACAGATACTTGTGCGTCAATGTTCTTCGTGTTCTTCCTCTTCAGCAGCAACAGCAGAATAAGGTATTTTCCTGCAACTCGATCTCTGGAGCTCTGTGGTGTTCTAAACTTCTCTGAAAAGCTTCGTACCCCCTATATGATACTCGAAACAACTTATATATACTCTACAGGTGACGATATTTCGAGAAAGATTTCAATTATCTTCCCGTTCTTTTCTCTGCAAGTCACGGACTTTTCTTCACAGAAAGTTACGGATTCTTTCCCTTTTCTTCTCTGGTTTCCGTCGTCAACCCTCTTCTTAGGATAGAATCAAATCCAACAGGTGATATTCTCTTCCCTTTCTGTATGTATTTACTAAAAATAAATCAACTTCCCATAATTTCTCTCTTGCCCTGTTTTCACGAGAACCACATCACAACTTCTCCTGGTTCGATTCAAATTCTACTACCACCCCTGTTTTGTAGCAACGGGCTAATTCGAGTCATATCCATGAAAATATCCAGCATAATCCACGTAACTTTCCAACAGCAAAAAACCCGAGATTATATCACTTTCCTGTTTTACTTCATACTAAAAATCCAGCCCAAGTTCATCGAATAAAACACCCATGCACGCCCTGTTTAGTCCACTGAAGCCTAACCCAAGAGAATTCAACGGTTGAATCTCTCCATAATCGTTCCAAAATCAAACCCTAAAATATGCTCCGCTGTAAAAATAATTTGCGCCAGAACTTGAATTTGAATTCTTGAAGATGACCTCCCCTTATCCTCTGATGGGGTGTAAATAGCATGTGGCAGCAAATAGTAAAGAGGATACCCCTTATCAGTAAGTGCCCCTTAGTAATTGAAGTGCCCCTTATCCAAACTGAGAGTCCGAATAGTAATTTTCTCCCACGAGCGCAAATACTACTTTTCGAGCCAATTTTCCCGCAAAAGCTTATTTCTCCAAAAACACCTACAAAAACATAAAATACCAAAATAAGTACAAAAATGGGTACTAACAAAATAGAAAATCGAGATCAAAATAGACACATAAATGCGTCTATAAAATACCCCCAAACCTATTATTTGCTAGTCCTCGAGCAAATCAAGTAAAATAAAATCCTAACTCACTGTCGCAGGCATCGTCGATTGCATTTAGCGTATGCAATAAGCCTTTAAACCCCTAGGTGTCTCTAGTGGAGAAGTGTTGTCTCCGGAGGGCTTACCAGAGGTATACCCACAAAACCTTTATACTCCAGACCCTAGATATCTACACAAAACCTTGGAAGGCACTAAAGAATCTCCTTGGTTGGCATACTTATTGACTACAGGAGGAAGTACCCTGATGCGAAATTCCAATTGCGGTACACGAGTTCGCACTCAAGCATACTAAAATTCATATGAAGTGACAGAGCTCTACTCAGATAGTCGCACTATGGACATCAATATCCGGAGTCAAAACTAATCACATGGATAGATCAAGAAGATGGATATAGAAAAAAACATAGATGGTTTTGATGTTTGCTAGGTGAACGGTGTTTCTCATATCTGTCTGAAGGCCTCCGCCAAAATGAACCTATCCTAATGGACTGAGATACTAGTCTGACTAATATCAACACACTGGCATATACAAGGGTACCAGTGGTCGATAATCCTAACTCTAGGTCAACACAACTGGCATATACAAGAGTTCCAGTGGCCGACTTTATTGAATTTATTCCAGTTGGTCTGATGGTCTGGTCTCAATTTCTCTTCTTGTTTTTCAACTTTTTTTTTTCAACTTTTTTTTTCAACTTTTTTTCTTCTTATATCTCAATCACTCTAATTCACCCTAGCATTGGTAACAACTTGAATCGGAAGCCCCACCTAATCACTTAGAGAAACATAGTTTAAAAAACAAAACAAAATAAAAACAGAAGTGAAAAGGACCCAACGAGATATGGTGAAACTATCATGTTATTTCTAACACCTGAACTCTGTGCTTTTATGAATACACTCTTTAGATGTTGCCATCTAGTCAGATTGGTTCGTCAACTCCTACAACCAAAATGCTTCCATCCACTTAGATTGGTTAGTGCCATCCTTAATAGGGATAAATTTCTAGGCTCTGGAGTTTATTTAAGCAACGACAAGGTAACAAAAAGTTCTACCCCACCCCCAAACTTAAATCTAACATTTTCCTCAATGTTTCTAATTAAAGAACAGTACCAAAAATATAAGTAACATGAGGAAATAGTAAAGAGAGAAGTCGGACAGATAGTACCTGGGTGAAGTGTAACCAAAAACCTACAAAAATATTATACAACATACAAAATCGCCTCGATGGTCAATCAAGGTAAACATGGTCTTCCAGAGGGACCTCCTCAACATCACCTGTAGGAAAAGGCTCTAAAAAGGGCTTCAATCGCTGACCGTTAACCTTCGAAGAACTACTACCATCTGGTGTCTCAATCTCAACAGCGCTACGAGGAAAAACAGTATGGACCACAAAAGGACCGGTCCACCGAGAGTGCAACTTCCCGGGGAATAGATGCAACCGAGTGTCATACAGAAGAACTTTTTGACCTGGAGAAAATGACTTTCGTAAAATATTCTTATCATGTACAAGTTTCATTTTGTTCTTATACTCCTTAGCACTATCGTATGCATCTCTACGAATCTCATCCAACTCATTAAGCTGGAGTTTTCTGTGAGCTCCTTCCTTGTCAAGTGAAAAGTTTAGGTTCTTAATAGCCCAATAGGCTCTATGCTCTAACTCAACGGGCAGGTGACATGCCTTTCCAAACACTAAACAATAAGGTGACATTCCAATGGGTGTCTTAAATGCAGTACGATAAGCCCATAAGGCATCAGTAAGCCTCGATGACCAGTCTTTCCTATTAGGATTAACTGTTTTCTCTAAAATACGCTTAATTTCCCTATTGGAGACCTCTACCTGACCACTAGTTTGTGGGTGATATGGGGTTGCTACTTTATGGGTAATACCGTATTGTTTCATTAAAAGACCAAACGGTCTATTACAAAAGTGTGAACCTCCATCACTAATTACAGCTCGCGGCGTACCAAAACGTGTAAGTATATTCTCTTTCAAAAACTGGACTACGACCCTGTGGTCATTCGTTTTACACGGAACCGCCTCAACCCACTTAGACACATAGTCTACAGCGACAAGTATGTAAAGATAACCAAACGAAATAGGAAATGGACCCATAAAATCAATGCCCCACACATCAAAGACCCCAATCACTAAAATAGGATTCAAAGGCATCATATTTCTACGGGAAATGGTTCCTAACTTCTGGAAACGCTCACAAGAAACACAATGACTATGGGAATCTTTAAACAACGAGGGCTAGTAAAATCCACACTGCAAAATCTTAGCAGCAGTCTTCTTAGCACTAAAATGACCCCCACATGCATGTTCATGACAAAAGGAGATAATACTAAACTGGTCACTGTCAAATACACATCTCCTAATAATCTGGTCCGGTCAATACTTAAACAGATAAGGATCGTCCCAAAAGAAATGCTTAACCTCGGCTAAAAACCTAGAACGATCTTGCTTACTCAAATGTTGAGGCATTCGACCAGTAACAAGATAATTCACTATATTTGCGTACCAAGGTGATTGGGAAACAGAGAACAATTGTTCATCAGGAAAACTATCCCTTATAGGAAGGGAATTATTAGGGGAACTAAAAACTAGCCTAGACAAGTGGTCTGCTACTACATTCACTGCACCCTTTTTGTCTCTAATGTCTGGACAAAATTCTTGTAACAAAAGGATCCATCTAATCAATCTAGGTTTAGTATCCTTCTTAGACAAAAGGTATTTCAAAGCAACATGATCAGTATAGATTATGATCTTAGAACCTAATAAATATGATCTAAACTTATCCAAGGCAAACACGATGGCTAGCAATTCCTTCTCGGTAGTTGTATAGTTCATCTGGGCATCATTCAGAGTTTTGATAGCATAGTAAATCACATGGAGTAATTTGTTTTCTCGCTGACCTAGCACAACGCCTATAGCATAATCTGAAGCATCGCACATAATTTCAAAGGGTAGGTTCCAGTTAGGTGCCTTGACTATCGGGGCAGTAGTGAGTAAAGTTTTAAGCTTATCAAAATCCTTTAAGCAAGCATCATCAAAGAAAAACTTAACATCTTTTGCAAGCAAATTGCATAAAGGTCTAGAAATCAAGCTAAAATCCTTAATGAATTGAAGGTAAAAACCTGCATGCCCTAAGAATGACCTAATACCTTTTACGGTTTTTGGGACCTGTAAAGTCTTCATAAGGTCAACTTTGGCTTTGTCTACCTCTATACCCTTTGAAGAAACGATGTGCCCTAAGATAATTCCTGATTCAACCATGAAATGGCATTTTTCCCAATTAAGCACTAAATTCTTTTCCTTACACCTAGTCAACACTAATGTCAAATGATGCAAGCACTCATCAAAAGATGAACCAAACACTGAAAAATCATCCATAAAGACCTCTAAAAACCGCTCTACCATATCAGAAAATATGCTCATCATACAACGCTGAAAAGTCGCAGGGGAATTACATAACCCGAAAGGCATGCGTCTATATGCAAAGGTACCAAAGGGACAGGTAAAAGTGGTTTTCTCTTGGTCTTCTGGGGCAATAACGATCTGATTATAACCGGAGTAGCCATCTAAGAAGCAATAGTGACTATGTCCAGCTAATCGCTCTAGCATTTGGTCGATAAAAGGATGAGGAAAGTGATCCTTCCTTGTGACCTTGTTCAATTTCCTATATTCAATACACACACGCCATCTCGTGGTCACTCGGGTTGGTATTAATTCATTATTATCATTCTGGACTACAGTGATACCTGATTTCTTAGGGACAACCTGAATAGGGCTGGCCCACTTACTGTCTCAAATTGGGTAAATAATACTCGCATCTAACAGCTTAAGCACCTATTTTCGAACTACCTCTTTCATGTTAGGGTTCAGTCGACGTTGCATCTCCCTAGAAGGTTTGGAGTCTTCCTATAAATGAATCTGATGCATACACACAGTAGGACTTATACCCTTAATGTATGCTATAGTCCATCCTAAAGCTTCCTTATTATCTTGAAGTACTTTTACTAGCCTACTTTCTTGATCACTATCCAAATCGGAAGCTACAATCATAGGTAAAGTCTCAGATGGGCCTAAAAAACATACTGTAGAGTATCGTGTAGTGGTTTAAGGTCCAACTTTGGGGGCTCTTCTAAAGAAGGAATTAGGGTAGTCTCAAAAACTGGTAATGGTTCGAACCTAGCTTTCCATCTATCAGTGTCTAACACAGGGGTAGAATATAATAGAGCATTCACTAAATAGTGCTATCGTCATCAAAATCTAAACCAAAATGGGATAGACAACTTTCTAATGGGTCTTCAAATAAAATGATTGGTAATGACTTCTGAACTAAGGCTTCTATCATGTTCACCTCTTCAACACATGTGTCATATATCTCATAAGGTAGCTTACTGACATTAAAAATGTTCATATCTATAGTCATATTACCTAAAGATAAATTCATCACACCATTTCGACAGTTAATGATCGCATTCGACGTAGCTAAAAACGGGCGACCTAAAATCACAGGTATCTGGTTCTATGGGTCAGGGACAGGTTGAGTATCTAGGACCACGAAATCCACTGGATAGATAAACTTGTCGACCTCAATAAGGACATCCTCAATAACACCTCGAGGAATTTTAACAGACCTATCAACTAACTGCAGTGTTATCTGAGTAGGTTTCATTTCACCAAGTCCTAGCTGTAAGTACACATGGTACGGAAGTAGGTTCACACTGGCTCCTAAGTCAAGTAAAGCTTTTTCTACCCGGTTTTTACCTATTGTACACGCAATGGTAGGAGAACCCGGGTCTTTGTACTTTGGAGTTGTGGTGTTCTGAATGATTGAACTTATGTGACTAGTTAAAATGGCTTTCTTATGGACGCTAAGTTTTCGCTTTCGCGTACACATATCCTTAAAGAACTTGGCATAAGCAGGAATTTGCCTAATTGCATCTAATAAAGGAAGGTTTATGGTAACTTGCTTAAAAACCTCCAATATGTCATTAAAGTTCGATTCCTTCTTTGTTGGTACTAATAGCTGAGGAAATGGGGCTCTAGGCACAAAATCAGACCTCTCAGAAACTGAGTTGGCATCATCAGAAATTTTATCAGTTTCCTTAGCTAGTGGTCCTCAGGGGTGAACAACAATATGTTCACTATCGGGCATGGTTTCTTGATTGTCTACTATTCTACCACTCCTAAGGGTTTTAATAGCATTCAATTGATTCGATGGTTTTGTTCCTACTTCATGAACTCATCTAGGATTGGGATTAGTCTGACTAGGGAACCTACCATTATCTCTCTCACTTATGGTCTTAGCTATTTGGCCGAATTGAAGTTCTAACTTAGCAAGGCTCTGAGCATTAGTTTGAAAATTCTGTTTGGTTTCCTGTTGAAAACTAACATGACTCTATGCTAACATTTCCTGAGTTTTTGCTAACATCTTAATAGATTCCTCTAAGCTAGTCGTTTTATTTTATGGGCCTGATGTATTCCTAGTGTAGACAAAACCTGGGGGAGCATTAGAATTATTAGACTGACCCTGACTCTGTCCCTTAGACCATGAAAAGTTCGGATGGTTTCTCCAACCAGGATTATAGGTTTCTGAATATGGGTCAAACTTCTGACGATTATCAAACCTAGTTTTATTATATAGAGTATTGGCTTGCTCTTCATTATTCTGGCCTTCCCAAAAAGGCTCCAATCTACCACTAGTGTTGCCCACTTCTAAAGCTTCTAACCTTTTCGCTATAACAGCAATTTTGGCATCATATTCATAGCCTCCTTATACTCTATTAACGTTTCCTCTGCTGAGAAGAATTATTTTCTGGGGTCCCCTACTACTTTCCCATTGTTGGGTCTTTTCGGCGACTTCATTCAAATATGTCATCGCGTCATCAACTAATTGGTTCTCAAATCCACCAGTACACATAGATTCTACTGTGGTTGTGGTGGGATAATTGATTAAGATTTTTGATTGTGATTGTAGTAAATAGGATTCGTTTCAGACTTGTGAAGGAAATGGAATTTCAGATTTAATAAAATTATATATACAAAAATATTAACAAGATGAAGAGAGTTACTAGCACTCGGGATTCCACCAATTCTCACATTCATGCAGTTCAATATTTAATTCCGGACTATTAAAGCTCATAAAATAACAAACATCGACTCTAAATCTTTGCCAAGGTAGATTTTATATAGAATTATATGTAAATCACAAGCATGAAGCATCAAAAGTACCTAATACTAAGCATGCGACACCAAACGAAATCACAAATAATCAAGAAAAATCATAAATCAATTATAATAGTGCAAATAGTCATAAAGAAATTAAATAGAATTACCACATGGGTGAAAAACAGCTTCCTCCGTCGTCCCAGTGATGGGTTCTAGCTCCGCATATTGAAAACACGCTCAAAATTCATTTTTATTGCTCAAAGGGTGTTTACAAGGATGAGAATGGAGATGAAATAATAAAACAGTGAATGTGTGACCAACAGAAAGCGTCCAAAATAAACGACATAGAAGAAGTGCTGTTGTTGCTGTAGCTCTAAGACCCACACCTACGACCCACGCCTGTGATTCTGTTTCACTGTTGATAAACGACTGTCCCTGCGAGTCTGCTCTTCGTGTTCTTGGTGTTTTTCATCATCAGCAGCAGCAAAAACAGAGTTTCATCAACTCTTGATTTCTCGCTCCTGAGCTCTCCTATCGACCCCAAAATCTCGACACCCTTTCTACTCAACCCCAACAACCTATTTATAGCCAACAGACCCATCGAATCTCGCTCATTCACTCCATATAATTCTCTTTAACTCGGCAGTAAAGAAAATATTTCTGGGAATATTTTCTTTCCTGTTTCATCTTCTCACGCGTTTTCAAGCCTCCAAATTACCATATTTAACTCCTTCATGCTCCAACAGGCTGTGAGGGTCTTCCATGCACGCACAAAACACGTTGAATCTTCTTCAAATCACGTGAAACCCGTGATATACACGAACTGCCCTGTTTTCAACCCGTGAATTGTTTAGACGATTCTAGCCAATTCTGGTCGAACCAAACGCCCATAGTGTGTTTAATAGGCCATATCACAACTATCTACCAAAAATCATCCATTGAATCTCCCTAGAATACGTTCAACAATTCGATCAAAAATCTGCAAAAGTGTTCTCCATTTTCCCGCCAAAAACAAAATTCAAATGTAGAAGATGACCCCCCCTAATCCTGTACTGGGGTGCGAATAGCAGATGCCTTTTGGGGTGACCTGGGGTGCCCCTTAGTAATTGAGGTTCCCCTTATCCAACGGTGAGAGTCCGAATAACACGTGTCCTCCGGGGCTTTTACCAACTTTTCGAGCCGAATTTTCCAAAAAATGTTTATTTTCCGAAGGTGCCTACAAACACATAAAACACCAAAATTAGTACAAACTCGAGTGCCAACAATATATAGTATTGAGATCAAATTAAACACAAAAATGTGTCTATCAGATACCCCCAAACTTATTATTTGCTAGTCCTCAAGCAAAATTTATTTTTGAAAAGATAAAAAGACTACAGTTAGCACGTGCAACAGGCCATTAAACCGCTAGGTGGCCCTAGCGGCGGAGTGTTGTCTCCGGAGGGTTTACCAGAGGTGTACCCACAAAACCTTTACTCCTAATTGGTCACAAGTATCCAAAGAGCTATGAAGACATACATATTCTCAACCTATCTCCAAGTAAGTAGAATGCCAGAGAAATTAAAGGTGTCAGCTCTAAAGCTGACTGAAGAAAAGGGGAGACACATCCACACCACTGCTAGATAATGAGATATCCGCTACACAGCTAGATAAACATTGTAAGATGCGTCCGCTGCTTTACAGCTGGATAAGATTAGGAGAGAGATAAAATTGAGAGGGACATCTGCTGCACAGCTGGACTAATTACGTGTGATGAGTTAAACCAGTGCTAGAAAGATTTTGTGCCAGATTGAAAGTAGACTAACAAAGCAACCAAAATGCATCTTTCTTCGACTCTCTCACAGTGCTCAGTAGAAACAACGCCTTCTACGGTCTTCAACTGTTGATGATAAACTCTCGAACCTCATAGAACCTTGACAATTAACTCTTCTCTCCGATTTCTTGCTTGACTTATAAATTTCTTCTTCCCTATGGCCTTATTGAACAAAAAGAACGTAATGATGTTTCATTTTATTTATTTTTTCATTTTTCATTTTTTTTTCATTCATTTTTTTTTTGAAAACAAAAAATTACAAGACAAAAATTTACATGGCCATGAGAGAAGGACTTTCAAAACTTAGATCTTCGCAACTTGTGATGTCTTGGTGTCATGGATTCTAACAACTTATATCATTTTCTCTTATAACTTCAACTTGATTTTTGAATTATTCTTTTCTATTGTTGCTTCTAAACCTAAAACGTCTTCAACTTTCTTCATAGATTTTGATGTCGCTCCGCTTGTTGATGATGATAAGTTTCTACTGAGAGAGAGTCGCAATCCAGTAACTAAGACTACATTGTGAGGTTGCTTTGTCTTTCTGGAATTTTCTGACCTACTTGCCTTTCCATCATGTATGGTTAGGTCCATCACGGTTACCCTCTAAAAGGAACAAGTTCTCTCCTGAATTTCAAGGATCTCAATGTCTTTTTCTCTAATGTCTCAAAAGGTTGTTATCCCTAGCATTCCAATTTCTATCTTTTCGGTGAGAAACAATATGTAAACTTAGCTAACCGGATACCATGTGACGCTAGAAGTTTCAAAAGTGCAACTAAAAAGTTCTTCCCCACCCCCAAACTTAAATCTAACATTTGTCCTCGATGTTCTAAAGATAAAATTAAAAGCATGAATAAGGAGAAACTGTTACCAATGAAGCAAAAGAGATAAGGAAAGATATTACCGTGTCGCATGAATATTGGGTTACCTCCCAAGAAGTGCTAAGTTTAAAGTCTTCAGCCAGACTAAGCAAGGATTAGTCACCACGTAGAATCATATAGTAGTAGCCAGAATAACTGTGGGTCATCTGGATCAAAAAGTGTTACCCACAAGAAGAGGAAATTGCAACAGACCAAGAAGATATCGAACATACCCTTGCTTAAGACAACTACATCTAGTTGTGGTTCAGGTTCAGGCTCTATAAAAGGGTCTACTCAAAGCTAAGATCCGGTTCAGGTATTAGAGTCTGGAAAAACTCAACTAAGAACTTAGAAGCACATAACAACAACCTGAATAATTTGGGATCCTCTAAGTCAATTAGATTTGACTCACAAAGTTGACCATAATAATGGTCATTCTTAAGAAAATGTGTCGACCCTAATATCCTAAAGTAATTAGGTTTAGTCTCAAAACTTAATATCCGACACATCTGAAAATCATATGTTCCCACAATTGGAAGAAAAGTTTTTGGTGGGAAAACAAAGTCAATCTTGGTATCATATCCTGGGTTAACCACATCAACCAGAGGATGGGTTTCTAACAACTGAGCTTCTCTATGGACATCATTAGGTTCGGGAAAACATGTATGAAGATAATCTTGTAATATGGTTGAGGCATAAATGTCAAGTCCTACACGAGGGAACTTTCTAAGAGTTAAAGCACATGGAGAATGATAATCACCCCCAAAATTAGAGTTTTCTGTGTCTCTAGAAAGACTAGTCACAACTTCCCTAATTTCTAGGTCATCGGATTCCTGGAAATGGTCAATTGATTCTTCTAATTCAGGTTCATCCTCACTCATCTTTACGAGTTCATCTTCTTCTTCTAAGACTATTGTTTCTAAATCGCTAGACTCTAAAACATTATTCTCAAAATAAACTCGTTCCTCTAAACCATTATCGTCTTTGTAAACAAGAAATACTACATCGTCTAAAACGAGGGTATCTCTAGTCAAATCCTCGTCCTTTTGAATAGGTGAATAATTATTAAAATTATTTGGATTTGAACTAGAAATAATATTATCATTGTAAAGTTCAATTGGAGTAACCAATTCCTGATCACTATGCCTACATATTTCATGTTCTTCATCAATACTATCCTCATCATAATCATCACTATAATAACATGAAAATGATCGAACCTTATCAAAACAAGTAGTGTTACCAATTCTAACCTC
The DNA here is from genome assembly GCF_003573695.1 of Papaver somniferum. Taxonomy (NCBI): domain Eukaryota; kingdom Viridiplantae; phylum Streptophyta; class Magnoliopsida; order Ranunculales; family Papaveraceae; genus Papaver; species Papaver somniferum. The sequence continues at coordinate 95,217,071 of NC_039359.1, forward strand.
GTCATCTTGATTATGTGAATAAAAACTATCCTTATTTTCGAGGGTGGTATTGGGAAAACTACACTGGAAATTAAGACTATCCTGAGCAAGTTTTTCCACAATCCTATTTGTATTCTCAGTAAATTGCTTGAGGGTCTCTTCCAGAGATATCTTAGTTGACCGCTCTACGGACTCTTCTAGGAGAAGAATATTATAAGTATCTTTCATAAATAACTTCCGTGCTGACTCATTGAAAATCTTGAGAGACTCTTCTAGAGAAATAGAAGGATTGTTTTGCTCGTATGACCTGTGGGTATGTGGATAGTAATTGGGCTCAAAATGGTATGGACCATAACCTTCAAAGGTTTCGCGTTCCCAATCACTATTCACACTATGGTCATAAAAAGGATAATGTCTAAGCTGCTCAGTCGTATACTCATTGTATTGGCTATTATAATACCAGTTCGACATCCTAACTGCAAGGGAATTCTAAACAAACACAAAGAAGGCTGACTCGACCACAACAAGCCTATTTTATCTAGCAAACAAAAAGCATGATGGCTCCACTTAGATTGTTTCTAGACCAGCTTATAATCTTTCGAAAGGGAATTCGTTACAATTTGAGCAAACCCCTCTGGAATCAATCCGAGTCAAAGTAAGTTGAATAGAGGCGAGGGAAGCTGCGTAGAGCTTTGATACCCAAGGCCTAACCGCATTACAAGGCGGCGCAGTCACGCATTCAACTCACAGAAACCATCATGAACTTCGAAGTATGCTTAAAAGAGTAACCAATATTTCTCGAATGACTTTCCTATTAAGCTCGTTACCATATCGGTCTCGTTCTAGTCAAAATTTTAGGATTAGGTTCGCGTAGGTTACGTGTTCCTAAGGCGGGCAAGAAGGAAACAGTGATGAAATCCGAGTCCTTATCTTGATTTGGCCAGGCCTTGCCCTTTACTAGAAAATTAAATCCGATTTCAGGTCCTCAACATATAGGCATACAAAATCATCCAGTAAACCCGCTGACAGGGGATTCACGGGTGTTTAGAATTCTTACCTCCCGTTCCAGATGGGGGATGAACCGTTGAAGTCGACTCGGGCCACGACTCCTATGTCATGTACGAACCCGAGGGGCCGAGACGATATTGTAATCGTCGTCCTTCCCTGCAAACAGTTTTATATTTAATGTATTCTTCCTTAGGGTTTAAAAATAAAAATAAAATAATTGTCCAAGTCCAAAGTCCAACTAAAGTGCAAAAGAAAAGAAATAAAAAATAAAATAAAAAATAAAATAAAACAATAATTACAAATCATGGAAGGTCTCTAAAAATAAATAAATTCTCTTTTTTTTTTTAAAATTTTTTTCTTTCGCTCTTCTTTTTTTTTTGCTTTGTCTTTTTCCTTCTCTTTTAGCTTTAAGCTTTGATTCCAAGTCTTTAGTATCCAACTTCAAACCTGTAATACAAAGACACACCCAAACAAACGTAAAAAGAACAAATGAAATAAAAAAAAACCTAAAAATTCTACTTAAGCACAAATCCGCGTCGGCGGCGCCAAAATGATTAAGATTTTTGATTGTGATTGTAGTAAATAGGATTCGTTTCAGACTTGTGAAGGAAATGGAATTTTAGATTTAATAAAATTATATATACAAAAATATTAACAAGATGAAGAGAGTTACTGGCACTCGGGATTCCACCAATTCTCACATTCATGCAGTTCAATATTTAATTTCGGATAATTAAAGCTCATAAAATAACAAACATCGACTCTAAATCTTTTCCAAGGTAGATTTTATAAAGAATTATATGTAAATCACAAGCATGACGCATCAAAAGAACCTAAGACTAAGCATGCGACATCAAACGAAATCACAAATAATCAAGAAAAATCATAAATCAATTATAATAGTGCAAATAGTCATAAAGAAATTAAATAGAATTACCACATGGGTGAAAAACAGCTTCCTCCGTCGTCCCAGTGATGGGTTCTAGCTCCGCATATTGAAAACACGCTCAAAATTCATTTTTATTGCTCAAAGGGTGTTTACAAGGATGAGAATGGAGATGAAATAATAAAACAGTGAATGTGCGACCCACAGAAAGCGTCCAAAATAAACAACACAGAAGAAGTGTTATTGTTGCTGTAGCTCTAAGACCCACACCTACGACCTACTCCTGTGAGTCTGTTTCACTGTTGATAAACGACTGTCCCTGCGAGTCTGTTCTTCGTGTTCTTCATCATCAGCAGCAGCAGAAACTGAGTTTCATCAACTCTTGATTTCTCTCTCCTGAGCTCTCCTATCGACCCCAAACTCTCGACACCCTTTCTAGTCAACCCCAACAACCTATTTATAGCCAACAGACCCATCGAATCTCGCTCAATCACTCCATATAATTCTCTTTAACTCGGCAGTAAAAAAAATATTTCTGGGAATATTTTCTTTCCTGTTTCATCTTCTCACGCGTTTTCAATCCTCCAAATTACCATATTTAACTCCTTCACGCTCCAACAGGATGTGAGGGTCTTCCATGCACGCACAAAATACGTTGAATCTTCTCCAAATCACGTTAAACCCGTGATATACACGAACTGCCCTGTTTTCAACCTGTGAATTGTTTAGCTGATTCTAGCCAATTCTGGTCGAACCAAACGCCCACAGTGTGTTTAATAGGCCATATCACAACTATCTACCAAAAATCAGCCATTGAATCTCCCTAGAACACGTTCAACAATTCGATCAAAAATCTGCAAAAGTGTTCTCCATTTTCCCGCCAAAAACAAAATTCAAATGTAGAAGATGACCTCCCCCTAATCCTGTACTGGGGTGCGAATAGCAGATGCCTTTTGGGGTGACCTGGGGTGCCCCTTAGTAATTGAGGTGTCCCTTATCCAACTGTGAGAGTCCGAATAACACGTGTCCTCCGGGGCTTTTACCAACTTTTCGAGCCGAATTTTCCAAAAAATGTTTATTTTCCAAAGGTGCCTACAAACACATAAAACACCAAAATTAGTACAAACTCGAGTGCCAACAATATATAGTATTGAGATCAAATTAAACACAAAAATGTGTCTATCAATAATCTAAACCCTTATAAAGGATCTGAAGTAACCTAACCTTCTCTAAACCATGATGAGGACATTGGGCTAATAAATCATTGAACCTTTCCAAATACCTATACAAAGTTTTTCCCTCCTGTTGAGAAAACGTGCAGATTTGTGTCCTAATAGACGATGTTTTGTGCCTAGGGAAAAATTTGTTCAAAAAGGCAGATGTAAGTTGTTCATACGTTTCGATTGACCCGGAAGCCAAACTATATAACCACGATTTAGCTTTATCTTTCAGGGAAAAGGGGAATAACCTAAGTTTCAAAGCATCATCATCTAGGTTTCTAATCCTGAGGGTACTACAAATTTCCTCAAAGTCCCTAACATGGAAATAGGGATTTTCATTTTCTTTCCCTAAAAAGATTGGGAGCAGCTTTAAGGTCCCAGGTTTAAGTTCATAAGTTGCTTCCGTCTCAGCTAACCTGATACATGAGGGGCGAGTAGTCCTAGTTGGATTCAACAAAGCTTTCAAAGTTTCTATTTCTGGCACTATCAGAGCAACATGGATTTTCTCCTCAGTCAAAGGACGTTCAAAAACAGACTCTTCAAAAGTCGGACTCTCTAGATTAAGGTAATCGAGACGCTTCGAACTACTAGGTTTCTCTTTAACAAATCTACCTAGTGCGTCTCTTTTAGGTTCAGGCATACAATAGAATTTTTTAAATAGGAAGGGTAAGCAAACACAGATCAAGGCCGACTCAACCAAATCAAATCTATTGATTTCTAGCAAACAAAAAGCATGATGGCTCCACTTAGATTGTTTCTAGACCAGCTTCTAATCCTTCGAACGGGAATTCGTTTCAATTTAAGCAACCCCCTCTGGAATCAATTCGAGTTAAACTAAGTTGAATAGAGGCGAGGGAAGCTCGGTGGAGCTTTGATACCCAAGGCCTCACCGGTATTACAAGGCGGCGCAGTCACGCATTCAACTTACAGAAACCGTCAAGAACTACGAAGTATGCTTAAAAGAGTAACCAATATTTTTCGAATGACTTTCCTGTTAAGCTCGTTACCATATCGGTCTCGTTCTATTCAAAATTTTAGGCTTAGGTTCGCGTAGGTTACGTGTTCCTAAAGCGGGCAAGAAGAGAACGGTGATGAAATCCGAACTCTTATCTTGTATGGCCAGGCCTTGCCTTCATTCCTCAACATATATGCATATGAAGGAGTCCAGTAACTCGCTGACAGGGGATTCGTGAGTGTTTAGAATCTTACCTCCCGTTCCAGGCGGGGGATGAATCGGTTGTAGTCGACTCGGGACACTGACTCCGATGTCAAGTGTACGAACCCAAGGTGCAGAGACAATATCGTAATTGTCCTCCTTCTCTACAAACAGTTTATATTTAAAGTACCCTTCCGTAGGGTAATAAAAAAAATAATGTTCCAAAGTCCAAAAATCCAAAAAGAAAAGAAAAATTACAAAAATAATAAACCCTAATACATTTTTTTTTCTAAAAGAAAATAAACAATCCCTAAACTAAAATTGTCGAAAATAAAATTGTCTTCTTTTCTATTCTTTTTTCTTTAATCTTTAGCTCCAAGTCTTTATGAAATCACCAAACTCTTTGGCTCACTTTTCTTTATGATCCAGAACCTGTAGACACAAGATAAATACTCAAAAACATAAAAAAGAACAAAAATGATAATAAATAAATAAATTTAAAACCCTAAAAACAAGGCGTAGGCGGCGCCAAAAATTGATGTGATTTGTAGATAGTGGTAAAAATTGATTCGATTCTCGAACTTGTGAAGGATAACTTTAGAATTAAATTCAAAACTAAATAAAAAACTCACTAATAATTATAACAAACACTGACAAAGTTGGTATCAATATTAAAAGAACACTGAGGCTAAGATTCCACTATTTTCCAAGTTTAAGGTGATTTAATCCAATCTTTGTATTCATGTAATTTTCTCGTTCAATTTGATTCTTACTATTGCAACAAGTAGATTTTCAAAAGAAATAATTATAAATACCAAGTATGAAGCATCAAAAGTCTTAAACTAAGCATACTCCATCAAAATAGATCACAATTACTCAAATAAAAATCATATTCGATATTAGTTCAAGGCAGATAATCACAATAAAATTGCAATAGATAGATAAAAGAGAATATACCACTTCTTGTTGGAAAAATAGCTTCCTCTAGCTCCTCATATCAACCATGTTCTCAAAATATGTTTTTATAACTCAAAAGTGTACAAGGAGGTGAAAAAGTGATAACACAGCCGATTCGCAACAGTGTGAAGGTGTTGCAGAATCTCTGTTACAAAGAGGAAACAATATCTAAAGACCTAATGCAATTACTATTGATAAACGATAGATGGGTTCTGCCGTTGAATATCGATAGTGTTCTGCGACAGATACTTGTGCGTCAATGGTCTTCGTGTTCTTCCTCTTCAGCTGCAGCAGCAGAATAAGGTATTTTCCTGCAACTCGATCTCTGGAGCTCTGTGGTGTTCTAAACTTCTCTGAAAGGCTTCGTACCCCCTATATGAGACTCGAAACAACTTATATATACTCTACAGGTGACGATATTTCGAGAAAGATTTCAATTATATTCCCGTTCTTTTCTCTGCAAGTCACGGACTTTTCTTCACAGAAAGTTATGGATTCTTTCCCTTTTCTTCTCTGGTTTCCGTCGTCAACCCTCTTCTTAGGATAAAATCAAATCCAACAGGTGATATTCTCTTCCCTTTCTGTACGTATTTACTAAAAATAAATCAACTTCCCATAATTTCTCTCTTGCTATGTTTTCACGAGAACCACATCACAACTTCTCCTGGTTCGATTCAAACTCTATTACCACCCCTGTTTTGTAGCAACAGGCTAATTCGAGTCATATCCATGAAAATATCCAACATAATCCACGTAACTTTTCAACAGCAAAAAACCCGAGATTATATCACTTTCCTGTTTTGCTTCATACTAAAAATCCAGCCCAAGTTCATCGAATAAAACACCCATACATGCCCTGTTTAGTCCACTGAAGCCTAACCCAAGAGAATTCAGCGGTTGAATCTCTCCATAATCGTTCCAAAATCAAACCCTAAAATATGCTCCGCTGTAAAAATAATTCCCGCCAGAACTTGAATTTGAATTCTTGAAGATGACCCCCCCTTATCCTCGGATGGGGTGTAAATAGCATGCGGCAGCAAATAGTAAAGAGGATACCCCTTATCAGTAAGTGCCCCTTAGTAATTGAAGTTCCCCTTATACAAACTGAGATTCCGAATAGTAATTTTCTCCCACGAGCGCAAGTACCACTTTTCGAGCCAATTTTCCCGCAAAAGCTTATTTCTCCAAAAACACCTACAAAAACATAAAATACCAAAATAAGTAGGGGTGTAAATTCGGGCAGGCCGGGCCGCCCGACCCAAAAACTAAGACAGGCCGGGCAGGCCAGGCTTAAAATTTGTGAGCCCGTAAACAAATTCAGGCCGGACAGGACGGGCACAAGTAGATAATTTGCTACCCAAAGATCGCCCAAAGCCCGCTTTTTATACGGGCAGGTCAGATCGGGCCGGACAAGCCACTATTTTTTTTTTTAAAGTTTAAATTTTCAAATGAACGGTATTAAATACAATATCCTTTCCTTTCCAACATCGCATATCGTAAGTGATAGTATTATTTTATATTTAAATTACACTGACAAATTTTTAATTTTAGCCTATAATAAATAATTAATTAGAGTACAATAAACTTTCTAATAAGAAAATATATTACCATTAATGTTTTGAAAAGGTTAATTATAAGTAAAAACAATTATATATTTTATTTTTCTTAACACAAAATTGACAATTATAAAATTGTAACTTTTAAGTCTTTTTAAGAGGATATTAAATGATTAATGGCACATTGAAGGCTTTCAGGCCGGGCACCAGGCCGGGTATCAGGCCGGGCATCATAATTAATCGCAAAGCCCGAGACCGCCCAATTATTTAATCCAGGCCGGGCCGGGTGGTCCATGACGGTCCATAACAGGCTTTGGGCTACTTCGGGTACAGGCGGGCTCGGGCGGATACAGGCAGGCCGAGTATTTTCGGGTACTATTTACACCCCTAAAAATAAGTACAAAAATTGGTACTAACAAAATAGAAAATCGAGATCAAAATAGACACATAAATGCGTCTATCACTCACTTCCTTTAGTGGATGTGGAACCTCTTGATGTGGATGCGGATGAAAAGCTTCCTGAGCCCGACAGTGACTATGATTATGTGAGCGATGATGATGAAGGCGAAAAATATCTCCTTCAATAGGATCAGCCAGAAAAGGATGGATCTGGTGGTTGTCCTTCTAAAGATCCAAGTTCTGATGCTAATCCCAATAGAGAGGCTGATGTTGAAGTATCTGCACTAAATCAAGACGCTCCTTCTAATAATTCTTAGCTTTTCTTTTCTTCTAGTCTTCTGTTTGACTGGTTATTTATTTTTGGATATGCGTTTTTGAAGTATACTTTTATTTCTGCCACCTTTATGTAAGATTGTCTCTAACAAGGAGGATAATCCTCTTCTTATGTTAATTCCCATACTTGCCTCTATTATTCTGCTTGTTAGAGATATTACTTTTTTCCTCTTTACGCGGTTATATCCGTGCGTTATTTAGTATTTAAATATTTTTGCATCCTTTACTACTTCTTTTCGATTTTCTTTCCTGCAAAATAGAAATTGTTATATTTAAAATAATCTTAGGGTTTTGTATTGAGGTTTTACTGAGCCTCCCTAGTTAGAGGTATTATCATCCTCGCCCTTATTTTTGTCTTGAGTTATTATTGTGCGGCAAAATCGCAGGCCGTCATTACTCTTTCAAGTAACGACCCATTGATCCTGCCTTATCATTTCTTGTATTTTTGCCTCTGCAGGATGTTAATATGACGAGTCTTATTACTCCCGTGATTAAAAGCCTTATGATATTAACGTCTTTGACACAATCGGCTCCCTAATGGAGGGTGACGTCCTTATATTCCCCCTGACTACCCCTTCAAGGAAGCTTACCCCTACCGGGTTAGGGTGGGCTCTTCCCATCTAGTGATGCAATAATCAGTTGTTTTCGCGGCCTCTTATCCCTCCGCCGATATGGATTTTGGTTACGAAACCGCACCCTAAGTGGGGTTCCTTGAGGACCGAGTGCATCATCGTCAGAATTTGTCAAGAGCGGCCAGTTACGCTCCAGACTCCCCAGGCACTCTTGACTCAACCGTGTACCTCGGCGCCCTGATCGAGTTTATGCACTCCTTAGTAGAGAGCTTCTTACTTTAGTCTTTCAACTAAGGCGCTCTACTGGATGGGCTTTTATTTCACCCCAAATATCCATGACTCAGGCTGCAGGGTCGGTGTAGCTTTCACCCGAGCCATGCTAATTTCTCAGGGTTTTCCCCAATTGTGACGCGCGTTAGGTCTTATTTTTTCCCCTTGCTATTATGTGAACTAGGGTGCACGCCACAATTGGATGCCTTTCCTCTATTGTTAGAGGTTTTACTTCTGATACCTTTTATTAAGGTATTTTTTTTTTGCCTTTTTCTCATATGTAATATATGTAAAGAAGAAGAATTTTTCATTTTCATTTATACGCTTGATTGGTACAATTCTGATATTTTATTTCTTCACTTATTCGCCGATATAATAACAAGTTCGAACCAAAGACCGCACCGCTTGTTCTGCTCTGCCCGTCTTTGTGCATCATTAATTTTGCTCTATAAATATTTTCATCTTTTGTGCGTGACTCATGGATAGTACTTCTTTAAATAAGTTCTATTCCACGGGTGTTCGAGTCTTCGTCCCATGTTACTCCCTTCAGGATCCATTAGTTCATATGCTCCATTTCCAACAACTCTTTTGATTATATAAGGTCATCCTATGTTTTTACTAGTTTTCTATCTCCTTCTCTCTGATAAGGAGGTATTTCCCTTAAAACTAGTTCTCCTAGTTAAAATTCTCTTTCTCTGACGCGCTTGTTATATTCTCTAGCTAGTCTCTTGTGGTAATTCTCCATATATTGCAGGGCAATTTCTCTACTTTCTTCTAAATCATCAAGCTTTGCTAGGATCAGATCTGTGTTTAAGTTCTTTTCCCATGCTTCTTTTTTCGTTGTTAGGTATGATGACTTCAACTGGTAGCACCACTTCGACTTCATATATTAAACAGAAGGGTGATTCATGTCGCTTCTCTCCGCATTGTTCTGTATGCCCATACTGCGTTATGGACTTGTTCGCACCAGCCTTTATTGTGCCCTTCAAGCTTTTTCTTCAGTATTTCTGCAATTATTTTGTTAGTTGCCTCAGCATGCCCATTACTCTGCGGATATAATGGAGTTAATTTTCCACTTTGTATCTTGAATGCGTTAAGCAGCATTTCTATGTTTTCGCCCTCAAATTGCTTTCCATTATCAGAGAGTAATTGTATGGGGATTCCAAATCTGCAAATGATGTTTTCAAATATGAAGGTGAAAACATCTCTATCTCGAATATGTTTTACTTCTTTTACCTTTGCCCACTTTGTAAAGTAGTCTGTTACAACTATTAGATATCTCATCTGCGCCGTTCCTGGTATGAATGGACCTACAATGCCTAGTCCCCATTTTGCAAATGGACGTATACTTTTTGATGAGTTTAGCGCCGCTCCTGGTGCATGTATCCTTTTCCCGTGACGTTGGCATTCTTCGCACTGTCTTGATATCTCTTTCGCGTCCTCATGCATATAAGGACAGTAATACCCTTGCATATTTGTTTTGTGGGCTAAGGATCTTCCACCACTATGGTTCCCTGCATCTCCATAGTGTATTTCCTTTAAGATTTCCATTCCTTCCTTTCGCGTTAAACATCTGAGTGATAGTCCAAGGTAGGATCTTCGATAGAGTACGCCTTCTCTTAGTTCATAATTTGTCGTTCGACTTTTTAACTTATGTGCCTCCAATTTGTTCCTTGAGACTTCCCCTTTTTCCAAATATAGATGAAGTTCTGTTTTCCAATCTGCGCCTTTATCCGCATGCTCCTCTTTTGCGTCATCCACCATCATTACGTCTGCATCATCTTCTTCTTCTTTTTTGATTGATGGTGAAGAGACCGTCTGTATGTTTATATACCTTACAGTTGGATCTGTTAACATAGAGGAAACGAATGCCAGTGCATCTACAAATCGGTTATCTATCCTGCCTATGTGTCTACAACTTATGCTTGGAATTTTTTCTGATAACTCTTCAACGAGCTTCTTGTACTTCTGTAAAGATGGCTCATTTGTACTATACACTTCTTCTATTTGACGTATTACAAATTGTGAATCACTGGTTATTCTTGCGTCTTCTAGCTTCATTTCAATTGCTAGTTGTAATGCGTGCACCACTGCTTCATATTCGGTTTCATTATTGGTGGATGCGAATTCCAACCTAAATGAGTAAGCCATTCTTGCTCCTTTTGGTGAAATGAATACTATTATAATTCCGTTTCCTTCTTCATTTGATAATCCATCCACTAGTATCTCCCATCTATTTGAGTTACGATCTGTGAGCAAGTCTTTAGGATTTCCTTGTTCTTCATCTATGTCCATCATCTCTTCTACATTTTCATCTTCCTCTAATGGAAATTCTGCCAAGAAATGTGCGATAACTTGTGATTTTGGTGAAGATAGTATTTCATGTTTTATCCCAAAGTGGCCTACTTGTGCATTCCATCTTTCTATTCTTCCCGATATTTTCGGATTCTTCATTACTGATTCAATTGGCACTTTTGTCGGTACTTTAATCTTGTGGGCTTGAAAATAAATTCGAAGCTTTTGTGTTGCATATACTAATGCAAGGATGAGCTTATCAATCTTTGAGTAATTCTTTTCTGCGGCATTGTAGGTTTTGCTTATGTAGTATATTGGCTTTTCAACTCCTTAATCCAAGCGAAGCAATACAACACTTAATGCGTGCGGTGTTGGCGCTAGGTATATTAATAGTTCTTATCCTGGCTCTGCTTTTTGCAAAATAGATAAATTCATTAAATAGTTCTTAATACTTTGTAGTGCTTTCTCGCACTCTTCTGTCCATTCGAATTTGGTCCCCTTCTTTAAGATTTTGAAAAAGTGTTTGCACTTATCAGATAAGCGCGAAATGAACCGCCCTAACGAGGCTAGTAACCCATTTAACTTATGCACGTCTTTCACAATTGCGGGAGATGGCATATCACGATCCGCTTGCACCTTTTCTGTATCGACTTTTATTCCTTGCTTTGATACAATGTAACATAAAATTTTTCCTGATGCTACTCCAAAGATACATTTTGCTCGGTTTATCTTCATCTTATATTGCCGCATCTGTTCAAATCTCTCTCTCAGGTTTTCAACATGATCTTTCGCCTTTTTTCTTTTTATGAGCATGTCATCTACATAAACTTCTAATTTCGTATGCACCCATTTCGCGAACAACTTTTCTACCATTCTTTGATATGTCGCACCTGCATTTTTTAAACCAAAGGGCATTCGAGTATAACAATATAACCCTCTTGGCGCGAAGAAGGCCGTGTGTTCTTGATTTTCTTCCGCCAATCCATTAGTGATAACCTTTCGTTTCCTGATGCTGCCTCTACCATTTGTGGTATATCTAGGAGAACTGTCTTTTGGGAACGCTTTATTCAGGTTACTGAAGCCAATGCAGATCCATATTCCTTTATTTTTCTTTGGCACTACCACCATGTTTGCTATCCATTTTGGGTACTTTGTCGGTCTGATTATTCCCGCATCCAACATTTTCTGCAACTCTACCTCTATTTGAGGATGATATGTTGTTGTTATCTTTGTTATCCTTTGTTTGAATGGTCTTGCGTTCTTATTGATATCTAAATTGTGACATGCGACCTTAGGATCTATGGCTGGCATTTCATCCATGCTCCATGCGAAGATGTCTTTATATTCCCGCAGGACATCGATTGTTCTTTCTTATTCTTTGTCCATCTTCGTTCCAATCTTTAATATCTTTGGTTCTTCCTCTATCCCCACGTTGATGTCTTTTGTTGGTTCCGCTATAGTGAAATTCTCATTTGGTTCTCCTAATGGTGTGGGTTCTTTTATTTTGTGCGTCGGTTCACCTTCTTTCTATGGAATTTCGCTTGGTATTCCTTTCCCTTCTTGTGCTCTTATCATGTATATTCTTAGTTCTTCTTCCTTCTTTAATTCTCTTGTTTTTCTCCACCTATCCTTTCGCTTCTTTGCGCGTCCTTCATAATTCTTTACATCTATTTGATTGCAGACTTTCGCACTCCTAGTATCTCCTTTGATTTCGCCTATTCCACTTGGTATTGGGAAACGCACGCATTGATGAAGAGTTGACGCTACTCCTTTTGTCGCATATACCCATGGTCGTCCCAATAGCATGTATGGTGATTCTACATCAACTACGCAGTTATCTGCGTCTCAATTTCTCCCAATAGTATTCACATGGTTATCTCGCCTTTTGATTTTGTTGTCGTTTTGTTAAAACCATGAATGTTGTATGTTGAGAGCGTCATATCCGCATCTTTGTATCACATACCCTTGAACGCTTTATAAAATAAGATATCCACCGAGCTACCTGTGTCTACCAAGGTTCTATTTATCGCCCATTCTTCTGATGTTTTCGCATTTTGATTTCTTTCTTTTCGCTCCGCAGTTACTGTAACCACCAGGGGATCTGTTCGTCTTAGATTTTTTTCTGGTATCTCGTCTGTTGCGAATGTTATCTTCTGCTTTTCCCATTCCTTCAGGGGAGATAGTTTTCCCACCTCCATGATTTTCCTTCCTTTAAAGTCACGCTTGTGTATTTTTCCTGTGATTCCTGCATGAAAATCATTGATAGCCGTTTTTGTTATTGAGTTACACTGTATACTCCTGCTTTTCTCTGTTGGTCTGATGATTCTTATTGCTTTCATTTGTTTTTCTAGGAATGATATTTTCTCTTGACGAAGGAAAAAGTACTTTCTAAGGAATTGAAATCTTTACTAAGAAAATTGTTTTTTGAGGTAAAATTTTTGGTTGAAACTTTTAGATCTAGATTTCCAAAACTCTCAAAGATTATTAATGCAGCGATGAAAGACTATATATAATTTTAAACTTGTTTTTAAAGAAATTCACCAACAAGGTACATCATTCCGAGCTGATTTTCCAGCGCCAAAATGTAGTTGCGAGAAATCTCACAACTACACCCTTAGTAAATCTATAAAACAATCTAAGAAACCATCATAAGAATCTCAAGAACTTTTATTAAAATCTTAGAACAAGTACAAATATATGAGAACACCCTAACTTGGGAAGCAAATAATCTTTCTCTCTCTTAAATATCTTGTCAAGGTTCTCTAAAAAGATCTCTCCCTTTTACAAAGGCGCTCGACTCCTTATATAGGAGTTTACATTGTGGAAGACAGCTAATAAAACCCCTTATTTCGGATCTGACGTGAGTCACTGTCGCATAGGGATTTACCATTGCCGCACGGTTTCTTTACTGCCGCACAGATCTTCACACTTTACTCGTGATTAGGTGACATCATCTGGTTCGTCATCTTAAGTATGTTGTATGCGATCGTATTCGCTTATCACTTGAGGAGTTACTTCCCATACTAAACGAGTGTGCGGTATTTTGTACCCACACACAAAGTGGGCCAATAGGATCTACGGCTGTTGATGAAGTTGTTCCTACTGTAGCACATAGAAACAATGGAACTAACCCGGATTCGATATCAGCAAGAATTGTAGATTGAAGTGAATTTGGAGAGAGTCCGAAGTTCGTAGCCTTGGATGTCGTTATAGCACGGAAATTCTTCGGGTTTATACCTGCAATTTGAGCAGTTTTTTGTAGTACACGAATGAGTCTGATCAGAAGCATAAACAACTAGCTTATTAATATTTTCTCTGTCGATTTTGTTCAGCATTTTATCTCTTGCTGCAGTTAGTGTACATAAAATGGCTTCACAAGTAGTCCCCTGTAAGACCCCTCCTCCTCCTGAACTTCCATCTGACGAGAAGAGAAATGATTTGGGAAGTGTAAGCATTGCTGCTGGTGAAGACATTCAGTTGAAGCCCACGACATTAAAAATCCAGTACTAAGCATTTCACCGAGATTCTCAGGGTGCCTATACGAATTTACTTGTGAATCAATTTGACACGACCAATGTGCGTATCTGGATGCTAAAGTCCTACGTCCACGGTATGCATGGATCGGGTTCAGCACCGAGATGACTCATCTGAGTTTCGTCGATTTGACATGATAAATCTCTAGATTGCTCAAATGCGAGAACGGAGATTAACGGCTACAAGAGCGTAACGGCGCAAACAATTCGTATGGACAGACGATAAGAATCTGACCAATCGAAAGCAAAAAGAAAAATAAAGGGTCGAAAAAACGGAGGGAACTTCTGTTGCAACACCGTCTAGGGTTTCACTCCTTAACGCTTCAGCTTTAAAATGCAGAAACAATTTCATGGTTACAAGGTCAATTCCAGAATATCTTTTCGAGAACACGAGGAGGAATAATATTTCAATCAAGTGTGTTCTATCTCAAGAGGTAATTGAAAGTGTTGATGTTTGGAGATTATTATATGGTTTTGGATGGATTTGATATCAAAATTTTCTTGTTCTTTTCTTTGATTTTTAGAACTATTAGTCTATTTCAGGTTTTTGAGTTCTAATTTCTAATTTTGTGCTTGAAATTTGAATTACATAGGAATGAGTATTCCAAGTTAGATTAGAAGGTTGAACATTGTAATTTGTATACAGTTAGATGTAGCTGAAGTAAGATTTTGAAAGATTTACATGAATTTCATGATCATCAACATTCTCTTCAAATAGTGAATGACAAGAAAAATATTCTGGTAAATCAGGTGACTGCTTTCCAATGTGTACTTATTTTTTGATCTTTGCAGTCGGATGGTGGAGCTTCTTCTTCCAGTAGTTCGGTAGACAACCAAGGTATCAAAATCAGAAGACGGCCAACGTCTGGACCTCCTTCCCATGCTGTAGGTCCTTTTGAGTTTAGATTACAGAATGACGGCAATACTCCTCGAAACATTCTGGAGGAAATTATATGGAACAAAGATGTAGAAATTACACAGGTGCCTTTCAGATGCAAAATGCTTTTGTTTGCTTTACTGTATGATTGGTGTAAGTGTAACTAATGTTGTTATGTTTTTGATGTTTAGCTCAAAGAGAAGAAGCCTCTTTATTCGTTGAAGAAGGCGCTTGATAGTGCTCCTCCTGTGAGGGATTTCGTTGGAGCTTTAAGATCAGCTTATTTACGAACTGGTGCGCCAGCTTTGATTGCTGAAGTGAAGAAGGCTTCTCCTAGCAGAGGAGTTCTGAGGGAGGATTTTCATCCGGTAACTAGCTAGCTTTGTGATGTCCATTCAGATTTCCTATCCCATTTGGTTATATCAAGTATAGGACTGAATTGCGAAACTTTAGTCCAAATAAATCATCAGATTAAAGGAGACTCTTAGTTGAAAGACTGACAGTAATTTTTTCTCATTTATTGATACAACAAGAAGATATTGAATCCCGAATTTTGGTCACCTTAGCCTAATTATTTGGAAGATCGATCCATGCTGAACTAAAGTTTTTCTACTTTTCTTTGATCAGTCAATCTAAGCACCCCTTGTACCATATTTCTTGTGGCTTAATTTCTGAATCTCCCAAGTTTATTTGTACTTTGTAAACAAAATAGGATGGAAGGATCTAAATAAAAAAGCACATCCTGGATTTGTTACAACTCCCCATCACTTTTACTTCCAAGTTCTAACTTTCCTCAATTTATTGCCTGACACATCAATCAAGTTTATAACCGTAGGGAAGTATTGACGTTTAACAATATAGTTGCATAACATTATATGATGCTTCTTCTGGCAATGATAACAAGACCAAAAGTGGAAGAGAGAATGTCTTACAAGAACCTCTTGACCTGTATGATGTGAGTAAATTGGTGGAGTGTAAAATATTCTTTGGTATCAGTGTATCACTGGTGGGTCTTGGTATCTAATTACTTGCTGTTACTTTTCAGAAGCAAACATTTTACTTGTCATACTAAGGCTTTACTTTTCAGACATTTTCATGTTTTACGGGCAATTTTTTTTTCTTCGTCATACTGAAGGCTTTGCTTGATTCTCAAACAGGTCAATATAGCTCAAGCATATGAGAATGGTGGAGCTGCATGCCTCAGTGTATTAACTGACGAGAAATACTTTCAGGTAAGAGTATTATTTTTTTTTAATCTGAATAAGAAAAGTATTTCCCTGTTGGATTCAGATGTTTGTAATATCTGGATGTCATGGGCTGTTGGGTGGGAAGTTTTATTATTTGCTGACTATTGTCCCTATTTGTTGGTTTGTTATAAACCAAAGGGAAGCTTCGAGAATCTGGCGGCAATACGTCGTTCTGGAATTAAGGTTTGCCATTACTTAAGTATATTTTGTCTGTGTTATGTGTGTTTAATTTGATTTAACACTGGAGTTTTTGACTTGTAAGAAATGCAGTGTCCTCTTCTCTGCAAAGAGTTTATAATTGATGCGTGGCAAATTTACTATGCTCGGACTAAAGGGGCAGATGCATTTCTTCTGATTGCTTCGGTATTGCCGGATGCTGACATCAACTACATGAGTAAGATCGCCAAAAAGTTTGGGTTGTCAACACTAGTTGAGGTTTGTAGAATGCATTTCATATCCTAGTATTGTTGCTATTTTTTTCAAAAGCGACGGTTTTTCTGAACAGTGCGTAATAGGAACAGAACCTAGGTAGTAATGGGATCATTCAAATTTTTGTTTTTTTGGATCTTTAGCTCATCTCTAAAATTATTAGTAACCCCATCCATGACTTACCCACAGTGCTTCCCGGAGACATGGATGTTTACTCTTTCGTACTTTAAGCTCTCCTAATTTATCAAGTATCTTGTATATATTTTCTTTCCCAAGGTACACAATGAATCAGAAATGGATCGTGTACTAAGAATCGATGGGATTGACCTTACTGGGATCAACAACCGAAACCTAGGTAGGTTATCTGTTTTCCTTTCCTATACTGACTATGCAAATTAAAATGGCTGCATTCTCATATGCGTAGCTAGTCGATGTTTCTGAGTTGTTGGCAGAAACATTTGAGGTTGATATCAGTAACACCAAAAAGCTCCTTGAGGGAAAACATGGTGAAATAATCCGCCAAAAGGATACTATTGTGACTCCTACCCGATTACCATTTTCTCTTAGTTTTATGTGTCCGTTTAAATGAACTTTTATTCGATCTCATACTCTTCAGGTGGTTGGGGAATCTGGATTATTTACTCCAGATGACATAGCCTATGTTCAAGAAGCCGGAGTTAAAGCAGTAAGTCACATGCTGTTTATGCATCCTCATTTATGATTCGAAATCCATGGTCTGTTCAGTTTTGTTTGGTACCTTATTGAGCGCTCGTTCGTTATAAAATGTTTTTTTTTGTTGTTGTAGGTTTTGGTTGGAGAATCACTTGTCAAACAAAGTGATCCAGGAAGGGGGATAGCTGATCTTTATGGTAGAAATATTTCTTCCTAAGCTACAGGTTTTCTGTTTTTCACCCTTCAATTTATATAAGTCCAATTGTAACAAGTCGTTGTAAAAAGAATGCTCATACTAAAAAAAAGAAGAAGAAGAGGAGATTGTACATCAACTGCGATTCAATGACTGAATTCCACCTAAATAAAATCTGGTGTGCAAGTTTTGATGTTCCTGCAAAAGTTCGTGTTTCTTTACTTCCTTGTACCATTTTATTGATAAGCTATTCTCACACTATCTTAGGATTTCGTCACCAAGCTTATACTTGTACATTCATATTATAAATGTTTGAAAATGAATAGAAACCAAGTTTTTCTCCTTCACTTTATCTCTCTGGTTGCTCCATTCTGGTTCTCTGGAATACCAAAGATACAGCCTTGAACTACAGAATTAACACTTTATTTGGCCTATCCTGCTAATCCTATGGCCAAGCTTTCTGGTGTTTATGCCTACTGTGCCATGTACAATTTTGAGGTTAAAACTAATGTACAACAATTTCCTTTTTCTGAAAGCAAAGGGAGGGGATAATTTGAGTTTACGGCCAAAATACATACTTACTCATTTAACTCTGGTACAAAATTGAGTTATATTTACTATATACAAAAGAAAATTGCAGTAAAACACATCAAAATTGTGCAATTTAAGTACATCCAATACTGCCTGACAGCTCTCCTGAGAACGAACTTCCACTACCACTGGATGCGGATCCAGTTTGTGAACTGGTTACTCCTCGAGCTTTCTTCATTTGTCTAATCTTGAAAAGATCTGTTGGAACTGGTTGGCTCTGGGCTGGGGTTTCATCATTTTGTTGCCTGTCCATGTCTTTTCTCTTCCCCCCTGAATGGACTTGTTTAGCTGATTTGAAAGGCACGGCACCTGGGTTGAGCCGTGACTTGTTTGCACTATCACTCGTGATGGGAACAGGGGCTAATTTCCCTGTCTTTACCGAAGGAACATTACTCTGCAGTAATATCGATAAGACTATGTCCACGTCCGGTGCAGGCCCATCAACAGAGGGCAAGTTTCTGACAAATGCTGCCAAAGCTGGAGGAAGCACTCCCAAAATTTCATCAAGTGATTTTGTTGTCCCAGTCCCCACAACTGAAGGTGCAGCAGGAGCAGGTAGTATGGAGTTTGAAGCAGCTGGGAGTTCTGCATTGTTAGGAAGTAATGCAGCATCTTGCAGTTGCCGAGAGTCATAAATAATCATCCGGGAAGTATCTGGGTAATTAACTTTAGCAGATGTTGGTAGAACCGACTTTTCGGCCTTCTGGTTAATGTTTTTCGCAAGCAACTCTTGACGCGCCAAATAATCCAGGTCTTTAGAGGAGCACGGCCGGAGACCCATAAAACTGTACCTTGACACAACATCATGTAATGCGGAGGATCCGTCTTCCCCTGTTCTAGAAAGAGCTTCTTTCCTCCTTTGCTCTACTTTCAGAATACTAGCCAGATTGCCATATGTTTGCTCAAACTGGGTATACCGCTTCCAGATCTCTACAGATTTCTCTGGTGGGAGCGTGTTCAAGGCCCTCTCAAACAAAGCACGGACATTGGTATCATCATTTAAACGGCACAAGAAATCTGCATACTCGAGAATGTATTCAGGCTCATGCATAAATCTTTTCATACCAGCTTCAAAGACATTGTGAGCCAACTTTGGATCTTTGTCCTGACAAAATGCCATCTTTGCATAAGCAACAAACACATGATACGTGCAGTTTGGATAACTACGAGCATCTACGAAGTATTTGCGAGCTGCTTCAATTCCTTCAGTTCTTCTCAGAAAGCGGATAAATTGTATGTGTGCCAGTGCACTTGCATTCACCCCATCCCCTATAAGGCTCTCATAAATTTTCTTCGCAGGCTGAATTTCACCACGAGATTCCTCCAGTTCCGCATAGGCATATTTCAGCAATTCAGAATCAGGTAGAACCTTCAAAGCCTTTTCATAAATTTTGACTGCAAGATCCATAGAACCATTATCTGCATGCCATGTAACATAGTCATACCATACGTCCGGATAATAATATAAATACATTAGACACTGCTCGTAGCTGAGGATAATTCGACTGTTAGAAGATTCACTATCTATCCTCTGCGGGTTCCGTTTTTCAAAGGCCAGAAACCTTTTCCACGCCATGCATTGCTGCTCTTCCTTGTCAGATCCAGTTGGAGGTACAGCAAGCATATTCCAATCAATGTCATCAACCAATTTCTTTCGCTCTCTATAGACGGCCTTGGCACTGTTGTACTTCGGTTGGTATTCAGACACCTGACTTTTTGCTAATGCACGGCTAACAGAGTTCTCAAATTTCTCATAATCCTTCCATAGCTGTTCCACATGATGAGTAGGTGTAGTTACAGCTTTTTGGTACACCTTCCTTATCGAAGCCGTACGCTGAGACTCTTCCTGTGGATCCGAAGCCGGCAATGACTTCAAAAATGTAATATACTCTATCCATACTAGTCCAGATGCAATATCAGAACCAAGATAATTAAGCATAAACTCAAAAGCTTTCTTGGTTTCTTCCTGTCCCTCTGCACCCTTGTATTCATTCAATTTCCTTATTAAACGAATATAACAACGCCATAGAGAAACTTGCCGGTTATCTAATAAACAACGACCGAAGACCTGTTTAGCTGCAACATCATTATGTAGCATCATGTGTACTTCCACATACTGCTTCCAATACTTAGCAGCTGTTGGAAACGTTGAGAGAAGTTGCTCATATATTGGCACCGCTTCAGTCATTGGCAAACTCAGAGCGTGATATGCCAGAATTTCCGTGGCTTCAACATTATACTTATCAACCATTAAAACCTCTCTAGCTTTCTTTACCTTTGATTCAGATAACAGCCTGCAGTACCCACTTGGATTTTCAACTTTCTTTCCTCCTACATCTGCCATATTCAATCAGCGAGAGATTCTTTGCAAAACCTGAAAAATCAATCGCATGGTAAGATAGGATGGAGTGCCCTCCTTTTATAGGAGTTAACACGGGTTGATGTATGCGTGGTGGTAACGCATCTGAGAAAGGTTTCCTTATATAGAGTGTTTCTAATTCTAAAACCGCGTATTGGTGTTATTTAAGGAAATATTTCTTTTTAGAATTATTTTTTTCCCATGCTCTACTCGGACTGTGATTCTCTGAAAATCTTAGCTAGTTCAGAAAGTAACCTTTCGGATTCCTTATCAAGTTCTAATGTATTTGCCACTTTTGTTTATATACGGCAAGTGACCCTATTATTTCCTTGGTTTGCTTTCTCAGTTTCAAACGCTTTGTTTTTGTTTCCTGATTAACTTGTCTGGTAATAATGGAGTACATGAGGTTTGGTGTTGGTGGAGATGCTGTTGTTGCTGCTGTAGGGTCTAATTCCCTGCAAGAAAAGGTTTTGAGTTCCATCTTTCTGAGGCTACCTATGCACACCATCTCAGTTTGTAGGCGCGTGTGCAAGACCTGGCGTGCTCTACTTTGTAACCCGAAATTTTTGAACGATCACCTTAAATTTTCATTGGGGTGCCTGGATGAGTAGAAACCCATCCTCCAGTACATGTAAAGATGGTGTGATTTTTTTTTAGTGTTGCTGGTGCAAGTGATCGTTCTTTTACGTTTTTTTTTTATAATTTGTGAATTTCATTACTGGAACGTGTAATGTCGACAACACAAAAAAATAAATAAATACCCGAGTTATGGAACAACCAAAAAGGATGAACATCACCAATTCAATGCGACATAAAAATATTTAGGGGATAATCCTAAAGCCCAAAGCCAGACTTGGAAAAGATTTTGGGGGAAAAAAATGTGAATCAAGTCTTCTTGCACTTAATTTTCAAACCAAAGGGAGTCGTGAATTAAAATCTGTAAATTACCTCGTTAGCTGACTACTGTACATAATTCTTATCATTTTAAAAATTTCTCCCACAGAAAACAAATGCTGGAGGTAGACACTTTTAACATTATAGTAAATTTAACACAGTATCAGATGACAGCTGCTGAAGCCTAAACTCTGGATGTGCCAAGCTTTCTCTCAAACAAGCGGCGCAGGAGGTACACTTGTAGAATGCTAGCCCCGACAAGTGCTGCAGATTCAAAAATGGCCTTGTGAATTGCCCTTCTGCTCATTCCTTCGTTAACTGCACAACCGCAACAGAGCAAGAGTATTAGTTGATATATCTTATATAGATGACAAGGAGACTTCACAAGGGTGGTGTGATGCATATATCAACAGAGGAAGGGTGGTGTGTGCCCTCACAAAATATCAAATGCACTTTATATATGTAATCTACTCTGTTTGTTCGCAAATAAAGGACGTGCATAATAACATCATCTGATTTCATCAAATTGTTTGAGAAACAGAGGTAAGACAAATCGAAGTGAAAACGTAAAATCAATCTAATAAGGTGTATGAAAAAGAAGAATCAAGAATTTATAGAGAGAAAAATAAAGGTGGGCTTCCTATAAATACAACATCAACAAAAGAACCAATAATTTAAAAAAAAGGTGGGCATCCTTATAACCAGGATATACCAAAACGGAGCAACAAAAAAATGGAACCATAAAGTAGTCTAGATAATTCAGCATCGATTGCTACCTTATGGATGATGCCGAAGATCGATATATTTTCATAAAAAATGAACAATCAGTAAATAT
This sequence comes from Papaver somniferum, assembly GCF_003573695.1. Lineage (NCBI taxonomy): Eukaryota > Viridiplantae > Streptophyta > Magnoliopsida > Ranunculales > Papaveraceae > Papaver > Papaver somniferum. The sequence goes on from NC_039359.1 coordinate 95,239,332, forward strand.
ACTAAAACAGAAAACTGCTGGTTCAATCTGAATCTGAGTGCCTGATCTGGGTACTCACAAATTCTTTTATATGGTTTACTACTTGAGTGGATTAAAAATGAGAGACCAAAAGCAAGAGCAACCTACAAAAAATAATCTAAAGTGTGGACATGTGTGCATTCCTAGAAAGAATATAGCAAATGTAGACGGAAGTGGTATAGCACTAGCATAAGCATGAAAAGCAATAATTCTCTTACAAGTGAAATTTCATACCTAGTGCTTGACGATCAGTTGTAGCTTCTAACCAATGCTGTTCAAACTGGATGTTGTAAAGCGCTTCCTCTAATTTAGAAATTTGTTCCAGCAAGGGGTTGAAGTGCTCTGCATATATTGATAAATATTAGTACAAGCAAATACTAAAGAGTTTCACCACGAAGGACATAATCCACCAAAAAAGGGAACAGGTTACCATCTTTAGCGTGCTGTTCAAAGTATGTAAAATGTCCGACATGAATATCAAAGTCTAGGGTTTCATGATAAGGAGACTTGTTAGTGAAGCAGAATTTATGGACCCCTTTCTTGTGAGCCACAAACTCAAACTTTTCACTTGTTTTATCACGAGCATCGTGAATTTGTTCTTCAGTTGGTCCTTTAACCTGCAATATCAATAATATGCTTAAATGGTGCTGCATTTACAGCATAACAGAATAATAACCGAAAAGATGAATGTATTCCCCAATCACAGGAATGGGAAAAAGAAACCCAAGCTCTTTTACAACGATCCTATATGAAAAATCACTTTGACTGAACAAAAAAATAATTAACACATTCCCCATAGCCAATCAAAGGGTTCGCCATCCAGTCTAACAGGATCAGATCAACAACAGGCGATGCTATTTATGCTCAAAACACATTGGGGCAACTGGTTAACAGGGTAGACAACATGAATACAGGAGCATCTAAGGGTAAGAGGGAAAACCATCAGACAACATGAAATATAGGAGCACCTAAAAATAATATAAAGTGTGGACAGGTGTGCATTCTCCAAAACCTTCACTCTTACATCTACAGCAAACGTCTACGCAAGCCTTGTCTGATATGGGCCTAGCAGCCTAAGATTTTCAGTTTGGATTTTTATTGCGCCTAAGTACACACCTCAGACAAGTTTGGTTCGAACGACCTCAACTTTTCACAGCTATGATAAATGCAAGCACTTCGTATGCAGTAGATTAAATACTAACAAGACCAGATATTAAGGAGAGACCCACAAAACAATACAAATTGCTATTCTTTGTATAGCAGGAGCGTACTTGTTCAGGATGCACAGCTGAACACCTCCCCATCCCTAAAGAATGTTGAGGACCAAAAAGCGTCTGCTATTTACTATTCCTAATGAACAGGATCACCACGTGACATGAATTCCAACAAAATCCATCAACTCCAGGTATTTAGGCTTTTAATAGCAAGTTCAATCATACAGCTTCTAATGCATTCCTGCCATAGTGTTTTCATAAAGAGTTTGCACAAATGGATGCCCATGTTTTGTATTTCCGATGGACAGGGTAGATATTAAGCAGTGCTTTTATCTAATGCATTCCTCCCATAGTGTTTTCATAAAGAGTTTGCACAAATAGATGCCTATGTTTTATATTTCTGATGTACAGGGTAGATATTAAGCAGTGCTTTGATTCAATTATATCCATGTAAGCATTAGATGGAATCAGAAGCAAAAGGATGAAGGAAAAAGATAAAGCAAAAGTAAGAAACTTGACAAACTCCTAAACAACTTCTTGAGGATAGACAATACTTACAACTAGATCTACACCATCGTCACCATAATGCCATCCCTCAGCTTTAATCACAACAAAAGAAACATGGACAGTATCCCCTTCGTATGGAACCGAATGAGAAAAGCATTCCTCCCTGTCAATCACAAATCTAATCCCAACTGCTACTTGTAGGATTGATAAAATGGCCAACAATGCAAAAGGAATAAATTTGGACGACAGATATTCCATCTGCATGATACAAATAAAAACCTCAATTTACGATTTGGTATTGCATTGGTGATAATACACAACTACTAGAGTGCATGCTGCACCTATTAACTAGAGAAAACCAAAAGAGGAGATAAGTTTATCGTGATTTAGAAAAACCATAAACAAAGAACTTAAAAGAATCAAGTTCAACCTACCTAAGTAAATAAAACAAGAAAATGAAAGCGGATTCAAATGTCCATATAAAACCACTGCACCGCGAAAACTAGTACCTTTAGTAAGTTGACTTGTTTATTTTCTGTTATCAATACTCAAAAATGATATACGACTCCCAAATTATTACTACAGTGAAGTTGCCCTCAGATCTCATTGTATCTGTTTTGAAACGGTTGAAACTAATGGGTTTTATTGCAAGTCTTCACACCTAGGGAACAAAAACAACAACAACAACAACAGCAGCAGCAGCAACAACAACAACAACAACAATGATGATATAAAAGCTTGCAATAACCCATGCAACCGCTCGTCAAAGTGAGTTTTCCATCATAGGGCAATCAACAGTAACAGATAATACTAGATTACACTTCTAATCAGGTTACATCTGATTTCAAGTATAGTCAACAGAATTTACTAATTCTAAGGACCTTGTTCAGAATTCAAGTCAATGGCTCAACAACAACAACAAAAAAAAATCCTTTGAAAATAAGACTAATTTGTAATCGATATATTAGGGCATCCAATTGAATTTCATAACCATCAATTAATCAGAAAAAATAAAAATCTACAGTAAAGAAACACATACCAAAAACAGTTTAATATCAAAATATCGGATAATTCTCAACTTTCTATCACAACGCCAAAACCCCAAAATTCTGATAATTTTCAGTACTTATCAACATGATTCATGCAGAGGTATAGTCAACCGAAACAATTTCAAAAAAAAAAAAAAAAACAACAACAACAACTGAAAAACCAAAGTCAAAATAGATCTTAAAGGAATGGGTTTCTTTTCTTTAATGGTAATCGATCTGCTCAAATAAAATCCCTAAATAAAAACTAAAAATTAGCTAAGAAAAACTCCTAAGAAGAAGAAGAAATTTACCATTTATTTCAATTTCTCTGACAAGAAAATCTTGAGATCAAATTTCTTTTTTTTTTTTTGTATAGCCGACTTGTTCTAGTCTTTCTCACGACTCCTTATTTAAGACTGAAAAATCCCAGGACTTATGATCTGGGCTTTTATGGGCTTCGGATCGCAATGTCCCCTCCTTGGAAGTGTCCTCGTTTCTAACCAATTAGATCTCGACATGTGGCCCTTTTCACCCGTGATTCTATTTACGGTATAAAAAAAAGAAAACCCATACTGAGTTACTATTAACTTTTCAATTTGACCTAAACTAATTGTTATTTCTTTTATCTCATGTTTCATCCAAAGTCACGGTTCCTTATTAATCAACAAAGTTTTTTCATCAGAGAGTTTTTCATGAAAAGAAATTACGATTAATAGGTTAATGATCTTCCAATAGCTAAAATGCAATTTCAACGGATACTCTAAGGAACTTAGTTAAATTTATCTTAAGTCAATTAATGTTTTTTATTGCTTCACCTGTTGAAATCTTACGTTAAGACTTTAATTTATATAAGTAAATTATTAAATTAAAACAATAAAAAGAAATTTAAAGTTTATATAATTTTTGGTTATGTAGGATTTACACAACATTTCTCATCTTGTAGAAGACGATCTCCAAGTGCGGCGCAAATTAGTTTCAATAATGGCATCGAGCTTGAACTTTTTTGGAACGTGTAATAGGGGGATATGAATTACTTCCCCCAACCAAAGGTGTCTGCTAAGGGGTGTTTTTTGGGCCGAAAATACTAAAACACCCTTAGACTAATTAAAAAATATTATGAAAAGACTGTTATACCCTTTCTACTAAAACATAAAATCAAAACCAAATCAAATATCCCCCATTTCTCTACCAGCTCCAGCATTCTCAGTTAGGATTAGGTTTCGAAATTTTTTTTCTTCATCGTTCACACCATCGTTCTTCATCGTCGATTAATCGTCGTTTCAAAATTTTCTTTGTCGCTTAAAGCTTACCTGAATCCATAACAGTGCCGCCACGAAAGAAATTTGATGGCCAATTGAAATCAAAATCGATTGCTCAACAGAAATTAGAGAAAAGGCTTGCTTTGATTGCTCAAGAGCAAGAACACGAAGAACAAGAGTTATCGAACGATCAACTACTCAGAAATATGGCTTCTGTGATAAGGTAAGTCATTTAAAACTGTTTAATTAGTGTTTCAATCGATTTGTAGCTATGGGTTTAGGTCAAAATCGCGAAACCCTAACTGAAACAGTTGAGTTTCAGTAGTTCCGACACTCAATTTCGTACGAATACCACACCGGAAATCAGTACCGGCCTTTAAATCTAGGATGAAGACCACACCGGTAGTCAGTTCCGGCATCTAATTTAGGTTGAAGACCGCACCAGAACTTAGTTTCAGCATTGTATTTAGGATGAACACCACTTCTGAACCTAGTACCGGCATTGATTTGAACTTTTACGAGTACGCCGATAGTAAGCTTCTAATAAACAGAAAACCCTAGGATTTTGTTATTTGTACCGGCATACATTTTAGGTTAGATTCCATGCCGGTACGTGAGTTTTGGTATCCAAAAACTTTAGAACTAGTACCGACATCCTCGACAATTTTTTTTCAATGCTGGTACTGTGTTCCGGCATTTGTTTTTATTTTACATAGCTGCCGGTACTGGTGTTTTCTTATCTAGGAATTTGCTATAGTGTACCGGTATCCTAGAAATTTATTTGTCAATGCCGGTAGTTACTCCCGGCATGTAATCGTTTGAATTTACCATGCCAGTATTAGCTCCCGGCATGTTCGATACTTTTTTTCAGTATGCCGGTAGTGATGATTCTATGCCGTAATGTGGTGTATCTATGTCGGTATTAGAAATGATAGTTAGTTGTCTTATATTTATTTTGTGCTTCTTTTGAAATAGATCTAAAGCAAAGGAAGCTAAAGCAAATGAGGCTAACAAAGGAAAATCTAAAGATGATGTCACTAAGAAAAGAAGGAAGGATGGTCTTGATACTCCTCAGTCTCTGCCTCCTCGAGGGAAAAACAAAAAGCATTTGGGTGCTGATACAAGAGGGGCAATTTGGGAGAGTGGTCGTGATCGTGATAAAATCGTAATCCGTGAATCTATCGGAGCTGTTGAGGAGGAAGATGAGCAAGATCAAGAGGAAAGTGAGGAGGAAGATAATGAGATTGATCCAACTCAATTAGCAAACCATAGCCAAGGAGTAGTGAAACAAGGTGGTCCAAGTCAACAACCCACACAAGGCAAGGGGAAAGGAGGCATGGAAATAGTATGGATATCGTGCCGGTTCTGGTGGTGCCGGCGTGGTATTCATACTACGGGTATTGCCGGCACCAAGCTTTTTTAGAGAAAAAATGGCGGTTTAAAAAAAAAAAAAATCAAATTTTCGACCTCTTTGCAGCATTACCTGTGTGTTAGGGATGCTTATATGTTGAACTTGTTTACTTTCTTGGGTTGGTTCTTCAAAAAACACCTGATGCTCACGAAAATCATGATCCAAGGGTGTTGGTTCATCATATAAGTCCAATTGTGAGTTTTTATCATTAACCAAAGACTGAATATATGATTGTTGTTGTAGTTTAGCTAAAGATTCAGCAGCTGCAATTCTCTCCTCACAATCATCTTCCATTTTCACAAAAAAAATTCCACTCAAATTTCCCCCCCCCTTCTACTCTCACCTCCCTCATACAAATTCAAATAAAAATACACACTAATCTATCCCCCAAATACTTAAGATTTTACTAATTATTATTAACCACTAAACCTGATTAGTGAGGGCTAGATTAGGAATTAAAAAATTAATTACATAAGGGGTGACCCAGATTTTATACTAGGATCCCTATTTTTTCATGTAGCTATATCCCCCAATTAGTTTCCATATCCCCCAATTGTGCGTTCTTTTTTTGTAGATGATATTTCTATTGAAGAGTAGCGTGTGTTGAATCAATTTATTCTAGAATATTAAAAATAACAAATTCCAGTACTAGCAATGAAGTTTGAAATAGAAGATAAAGCCTACAGTTTTTACAATACATTGTGCATTCTATTTTGGTTTTAGTATGAGAAAAAGAAAATCCTAATTCTTAGCAACGGACAATTGAGAGATAGACTATTTTTTTGCTATGCTGAAGGTAAACGTGATGTAGATACTCATGACGCCATCAAAGTCAAGTTTCACCATGCAGAGACAAGATTCGAGAGTTTAGATTGGATGAAAATCAGTTGTGTCTCAGACAACAGTATGTATCATGTCATCTAATTAATTCCTAATCATACACATGTTGCATCAAGTCCTTGAAAGAAACATATTTTTAGATCTCATAGGAAAATGAGTGTTATAAACATAGATCAATCCTAAACATCCGATAGGTCGGGAATACATCCTAAAGAAACAATAGAATTTATGAGTAGACAAGTAGGTATTCGTGAAAACTATAAAAATCTTGTGTGCACATGCTCTAAAAGTTATATATGTGCACAATATTAAGAGTATTCCTACTCAGTACATTTTAAGGAGATAGATGAAAGATGTGATATCTGGCAATGTAAAACTAAGTCCAAACATATATACCACTGCAAATGACCCCAAGGAGATATAAAAAACGCTAAAAATAATTATGTAGACTACACATTCAATTGGCGATAACAACATCAGAGTAATGAAACATACGAAATTCCTTTGTCTGGACTTAACAACACATTAGCAAAGGTAGACGAAAGTTTCATAGGAGTAACAAACAAAGAAAATTTACAAGAAATATTCACAGTGAAAATGCGGGGGTCTAACAACCACACCCAATATTTCGTTTGGCAATCTGAATAGACAAACTCCAATATACTTTCAAGAGAATCAACTATACAGTTAGACTGAATCTATAAAAAGTATATCAAAGAGTTTTATATCTATATCTCTTAATTCAATCCGCAATCAGCAAATAGGGATTTGTGAGCCCGATTGAATATAATAGGATTAACTTGAACGGTACCAAAGACCAATTTTCAAGTGTCAATCAATTCACTCAACAATCCTAAGGCCGGATACAAGAACTGATTGATCTTAATGTACAACCTGTGATATTTCTATTATATAAATAAAATATAATGCGGAAAATAAATAACATAAACACCAGAATTTTGTTAACGAAGAAACCGCAAATGCAGAAAAACCCCGGGACCTAGTCCAGAATAAACACACACTGATTATAAGCTGTTACACAAATTTCCTACTACCTATTCGGACTACATGTAATACCTTCTTCAGCACTTGTAGAACTCCTAGCAGAATACCGATTCTCTTTAGAAATTCTTCACACAAATCTTCTAGAAGAACCTAAAGTTCTCTTTAGAAGATACACTAACACGATTGAGACGATTTGATATTTTGTTTGCACAAAACACTGGTTTGAGTTCCCTTTAGATGTGAATCAAGGTTTTGGAAATCTTGTGTTTATTTTGATAAAAAAAATTACTAGGTAAAAGTAATATCAAAACAAACTTGTAGATTAGGGATTATTATACTCTTCAAAAATAGGAAGAGAAACCTAATAACTCTACAACAAGAACAAGTAGAATAAATCTAGAGATATCTTGTTTAAAACTTCTCAAGGATTTTACGAGATGCCTCAATAGAAGTTTTTCTTTCTAGTCTCCGATTTCGACTAACAAGTGTAGGTATACGATCGGAAACTGAAATCTATCAAAACCTAGGGTTTATGATCAACAACTCTTGAATGGTTTTATATCAGAAGAGAAAACCTTAGAATAGACAAGAGGTGAAAACCCTAGATTACAAGTTGTATAATCAATCAAGAAGATTTAATTCAACTTGGCTTTGTGATCCCCAATACAAAGACTTTATCTCACTCTTGTTCACGAAGAACGTAAGACATGGAAACAACCTGCAAAGCTTACGCCTATTTTCCAAAAGGAATAAAAACGTGTAAACTCACGAACCCTTTATTTATAATGAACAATAGCTTGGAAGCTAAGCAAAGCTATTTTCCTTTTTCAAGACTCTCCTAATTATGAGAGTCTTTCCTAAGTTATAAATATTATGCATAAATAATGAAATAAATAATTAATTAGCAAATATTTATTTATGTGAATAAATCACATTTTAATTTAAGCAGGAATTAAAAGTTATCACAAACACTTTAATATGGTAATCAAATATGTTTGGATTAATAGTCATCTTGCCTAGACAAGGAAACATCACCAACTTGACCAAAAATAGCTTTTAGTCACGTAATTGGGCCCAAGTCCATGAATTGTTTCCTACTAACGAACTTTAATAAATCACTCATAACTTCATCGTTATAACTCGGAATTGAGTGATTCTTGACTCGTTGGATTTATAAGCTCATTCACTATAAGATGAGATTCTTTATAAGGATAAAGGTTATTGTCTCCAAGGTCATGAATCAAATAACCTCAAGTATATATACATAAATGTACATTTACCGTCATTGGAATTGTTCCATAGAGTGAGCATTTATCTTGATAGATTAGAAAGGTAGAATTGAACAAGAATCCAAATGAAATCAATCACATACCTTTGTTGATGAAGTACTTGTTGATGTCTTCTTATAGTCTTCAATCTTCAATCTTCATCCTTTAAGAATAGCTTCGATTCAACTTCTTAGACCTAATCTAGTTCGAAACTATCTTTAGTATGCTAAATCAAGAATGCATTTTGGCAACTAAAATTGACAACTAACTTGACATACCAATGCTAGTGGGTTCAACCGAGCAGTGCTCTAACACACAGGTCTTGCAATCAGGATCGGTGATTTATTATTTAGCTTGCAACATTTGACGGTATATATTTTTCAAATAGCAATACAATACGAGAGCATACTAACAACCGTACTTGGACGGCGTTTTTAACACCTTCCAGGTAACTTTATATTTTTAATCTTTTTTTAAATACCTATCACCGTGAAGAAAAAAAATGATGTTTAACTTTTATCCCAGGAACAATAGGGATTACAAGGACATGGATTGCAAACACGATAGATCTACAATTATCGTCAATAGTACCAAACAAAAAATGTCGAATAAACATCCAAGTAAGAGGAGAAGACAAGCTTTGGAGCTCGGATTGCTGCACTAGAATATTTGGAGTTGCATCTGATTGCCTCCACAAAACTACATAGTCAACTTAACTGCCGCACTAGGATCCTTGTAACAAATTTGGATGAGATGAAATCTTTTAGATATTATGTTTATTTATTTTATTTACACTTTTTTGGTTACATCTATTTTCTTTAATGGAAATACTCATAACTCTATTGATTAATAAGGATTTAGTAAAGATATATGTAACATGTTTTCCATTTATTCACGTCTTTTCCTTCATCTTGGATCATATTTTAGGTGATTCAATATGGGGGAAACTTTCGATTCTTCTAAGAATCCTATTGAGAATAAACCTATTTCTTTTGCTGATTTGGTTAAGGGCAAAAAACCTTATATGCTAAAAGATTCAGATCTACTATCTCTTCCTGATGCGTCTTTGTAAGGTGAGGAACCAACACTTGATTTACCATTGGAACTCACTCAAGAGGGTCGTGAAATTTTTCAGTTTATTCTCATTGGAGACTGAACTTTAAGGGTTTGAAACTCAGTGACGTACAAAAAAGTTTGGAGGAACAATGGGGTTTTGATGAGGGTAGATGCAAACTTGTTCCTATGACTAAAGGGTTTTTCATCATCAAGTTGATTTCTGAGGAGGACAAGGAGCGAGTATTGTTATAGTTTTGAAAGTGGTAGTAAAAGTTCGTTGCTCGGACTTGTAAAGATTTAAAAATAAATATATATACAGAAAATATGTCACAAGATCAAGAGGAACCAGGACTCAGGATTCCAATGTTTTTCATATTCAAGTGGCTTAGAAATTAATCCTAGGCGATTATAGCTCAAAGTAAAACAAATATTAACTCTATCTTTGCCAAATTAGATTCCATAAAATATTACTTGTATATTATAAGCATGGCACATCAATAATACCTAGGACTAAGCATGTTCCATCAAACAAAATCACAAGTAATTAATTGAAATCATAAATCAATTAAAATCGGTGCAAGAAGTGAATTAAGAATTATTTAAATAACCACATGGATGAAAAACAGCTTCCTCCATCATCCCAGTATTGGGGTTTAGCTACTCATAATAATCATGTTCTCAAAATACATACTTGATGCTCAAAATATGATTAAAAGAGTGATAAATATAAAACAGTGAAACTACGACCAACCAAAGGCGTCCAGAAATCAACGATAGAATAAGACTGCTGTAAAACAACGATACTTAACTGCTGCTGTTAACGATGCGGAAATAAGACTGCTATGTGCAGTCTGTTCTTCGTGTTCTTTAAGTTCCTCTAATGGCAGCAGCAGCAGCAGGTGGGAATTGCTATTAATCCTTCTTCATCGCTCCTCTGCGTCCCAAACCTTCCCAAAACTCTTGATAAAACTTCTCTGACTCAAAGGAAACTCTTTTATACCCAGCAACAACTCATTAACTGCCCAAAAATCTTCACAGTAATTCGAGAATATTTTTCTCAATATTTTTTCCTGTTTTACAAAAATCATGTCCCCAAATCTTTACGCGTCTTCTGAAACTCTCTGAATCCTTCCTAATCTGGATATATTCGAATCCCAGCTGTATATCTTCTCATAACGCACGTATATCCTCCAACAGAATCCAATATTCTGAAAATATTCTCACGTCTCTGTTTACTTTGTTCTCCTATTCTAGCCCAATTTGATCGATTAAATTGCTTGTACTAACTCTGTTTAGTGTACTCAAGTCCAGCCCAATGGATTTCGGGTGTTGAATCTCTTCAAAACAGCCCAAGAATTCAAATCAAAAATTCATGCAGATGCGAAGAACATTTCCCGCCATTTTGAATTTTCAAATCGTGAAGAAGGGTGTCCCCCTAACCACTGTTGGGTGTCCCCTTAGTAATTTGGGCTGAAATAGTAATTTTTGGGTTGAAATAGTAATTTTCCTGGTTTCCTCCGGGACATTTCTGGGACGTTTCTGGTACATTTCTGGGGCGCCTCCAGGACATTTCTCCAGGGTGTAAATCATCATTTTTTGAGCAATTATTTCCATACAAGGGTATTTTCTCCAAAAACACCTAAACAAACATAAAAACACAATATTAGTACAAAAATAGAGTTCCAACAATACAGGCATTGAGGACAAATTAGACACAAAAATGTGTCTATCAAATACCCCCAAACTTATTATTTGCTAGTCCTCGAGCAAATTTATTCTTGAAAAGTGACCGAGTTAATCTCGGGTGGGTTTATCAGAGGTGTACCCACAAAAACCAATACTCCAGACCCTAACTATCTACGCAAAATCTTGGAAAGCACTAAAGAACCTCCTTGGTTGGCATACAATTATTGACTCTAAGAGGAAGAACCCTGATGCAAAATTCCAATTGCTGTACACGAGTTTGCACTCAAGCATACTAAAATTCATATAAGTGACAGAGCTCTACTAAGATAGTTTCACGATGGACATCATACTCGGAGTCAGACTAATCACATGAAAAGATTAAGAAGATGGAAAAAGAAAAATGTAGATGGTTGAAAAGCGAACGGTGTTTCCCATATCTGTCTGAAGGCCTCTGCCAATATGAACCTAACCTAAATGATTGAGATACCGGTCTGACTAATATTAACACACTGGCATATACAAGGGAACCAGTGGTCAATAACTTAAATCTAGATCAACAAACTGGCAAATACAAGGGAACCATCAGTTGACTACACATAACAATAACCATTTTTTTTTAACTCAACGGCATGAATAGATCTTTTTGATCCAAGCGCATGCTTCTTGTCAGCAGATTACACGATAGTTCCCACGGGTCCTGCATTCCACGCTTGCTTAGGCGACGGAAACAGGGAGAACACACGCATATTTCTATCCAAGTGTTAATACTTATTCCGATTGGTCTACTGGTCTGGTCTAATTTTTTTTTTTTTTTTTGAAAAGGTAACTCAGTCACTCTATTTCACCCTAGCAAAGGTAACAACTTGAATCGTGTGCCCCACCAAATCACTTGAAATAAAAGAAAACTAAAAATAGAAAGTGAAAAGGACTCGACGAGATATGGCGAAACTATCATGTTATTTCTAACACCTGAGCTCTGTGCTTTTATGAATAGACTCTATAGATGTTTCCATCTAGTCAGATTGGATCCTCAACTCCTAAAACAAAAATGTTTCCATCCACTTAGATTGGTTAGTGCTATCCTTAATAGGCGTAAATTTCTAGGCTCTGGAGTTTATTTATTGCAACTAAAAAGTTTCTCCCATACCCCCAAACTTAAATCTAACATTGTCCTCAATGTTCTAAAGATGAAACTAAAAGCATGAACAAGGAGAAACTGTTACCATTTGAAGCGAAAGAGTTAAGGAAAGATATTACCGTGTTGCATGAGCATGGGATACCTCCCAAGAAGTGCTAAGTTTAAAGTCTTCAGCCAGACTTAAGAAAGGATTAGTCAACTCGAACCATAAAGTAACAGTCGAAATAACTGTGGGTCTTCAAAACGAAAAAGAGCTGACCAAAGGAAACTACAACAACCCAAGAAAGTGAACAAGAATAGCATGCCCTTACCTAGTTTCCTGATTAAGAAATTTACATCTAATTGTCGTTCAGGTTCAGGTTCTATGAAAGGGTCTAAATAGAATATTTTCATTGGATGCGTTTCTTCATAGGTTGGATCTAAATTACTAGGTCCTAGAGTCTGGAAAAACTCAAATACGAACTTAGAATCACGAAGTAATAACCTAAATAATTGCGGATCCTCTAAGTCAATCAGATATGACTTACATAATTGACCACAATGAGAGTAGTGGTCATGCTTAAGAAAATGTGTCGATTCTAATTTCCTAAAGCATTTAGGTTTACTCACAACTTAATATTCGACACATTTGAAATCTATATGTTCCCACATTTGGAAGAAAACTATTTGGTGGGAAAACAAAATCAATCTTGGTATTATTGCCTGGGTTAAGACTCTTGTTGGATATCATTAGGTTCTGGAAAACGAGTACGAAGATAGTCTCGTAAGATGGGTGAGGCATTGATGTCAAGTCCCAAGTGAGGGATATTTTTAAGAGTTAAAGAACATGGAGAATGATAATCACCCCCAAACTTAGAGTTTTCGGCGTCTCTAGGTAGACTGGTCATAATCTCCCTAATTTCTAGGTTATCAGATTCCTGAAAGTGGGCGATTGATTTTTCTAAGTCAGGTTCATCCCTGCTAATCTCTACGAGTTCTTCTAAGATTATTGTTTCTAAATCGTTTGACTTGAAAACAGTACTCTCAAGATAAACTGGTTCCTCTAAACCATCATCGGTTTCGTAATCATCGTCTAAAACGGGGGTATTTCTAGTCAAATCCTCGTCCTTTTGAATAGGTAAATAATTATTAAAATTATTTGGATTTGAACTAGAAATATCATTATAATAATCATCACCATCCTCCTCCTCATCATCATCACAATATAATTTTTGATATTCACGAATTCTCAAGCTTTGTTCCCAACTACATGGTCTATGTTTATAATATTTCTCATAGATCGTTAGAGGTGATTCCTCAATAAAAGTTGGAGTATCCATATATCGCTGCCCACGCATATATTCACCAAGAGTCATTTCCGAAGACGTCTCTTGATAACGAGAATTTCTAGACATATATTCTCGCAACGTCATCTCAGGTGGCGTCTCCTCAAAACGATTCATCACTGAAGAAATATAAACTACAGAGGGATTCTATACAATCACAAACAAGGCCGACTCGACTCCACCAAAGCAAACTTAAAGATTTCTATCAAACAAAAAGCATGATGGCTCCACTTAGATTGTTTTCTAGACCAGCTTCTATTCATTCGAAAAGGAATTCGTTACAATTTGAGCAAACCCCTCTGGAATCAATCCGAGTCAAAGTAAGTTGAATTGAGGCGAGGGAAGCTCAGTGTAGCTTTGATACCCAAGGCCTCACCGCTATCACAAGGCGGCGCAGTCACGCATTCAACTCACAGAAACCATCATGAACTTTGGAGTGTGCTTAAAGAGCAACCAATATTTTTCGAACGAGTTTCCTATTAAGCTCGTTACCCTATCGGTCTCGTTCTATTCCAAATTTTAAGCTTGGGTTCGCGTTAGGTTTCGTTTTTCTAAGGCGGGCAAGAAGGGAGCGGTGATGAAATCCAAACCCTTATCTTGTATTGGCCAGGCCTTGCCCTTTACTAGGAAAATAAAGACAGTCCGGTTCGTCCTCAAACAATTATCACCTTAAGGCAGACAGTAACCTGCTTGCAGGAGATTCGCGGGTGTTCCGATTGGACTTACCTCCCGTACCAGACGGGTGATGAACCGTTGTCGTCGACTCGGGCCACGACTCCTATGCCGTGTGCGAACCCGAGGGGCCGAGACGATATAGTAATCGTCGTCCTTCCCTGCAACCAGTTTGTATTTAATTTTTTTTTTAATTTAATAATAATACCCTTCCGTAGGGTTTTTAAAAAAAATAAAGTCCAATTGTTTAAAGTCCAAAGTCCAAAATAAATAAATAAAAAAAATTACAGTTTTCCTCACACACTCTAAAAAAATTAAAATTTAAAAATTAAATCCTAAAATTGTCCTTTTTTCTTCTCTTTTCGCTTTTCGCTTTAAGCTTTTTCCTCTCCAAGTCCTTAGTGCTCCACTTCGAACCTGTAAATCAAAGAAAAAAGACAAAGTAAAAAGGAACAAATAATAAAAAAAATAATAAAAATAAACCTATATACAAGTCTGCGTCGGCGGCGCCATTTTGTTATAGTTTTGAAAGTGGTAGTAAAAGTTCGTTGCTCGGACTTGTAAATATTTAAAAATAAATATATATACAGAAAATATGTCACAAGATCAAGAGGAACCAGGACTCAGGATTCCAATGTGTTTCATATTCAAGTGGCTTAGAAATTAATCCTAGGCGATTATAACTCAAAGTAAAACAAATATTAACTCTATCTTTGCCAAATTAGATTCCATAAAATATTACTTGTATATTATAAGCATGGCACATCAATAATCCCTAGGACTAAGCATGTTCCATCAAACAAAATCACAAGTAATTAATTGAAATCATAAATCAATTAAAATCGGTGCAAGAAGTGAATTAAGAATTATTTAAATAACCACATGGATGAAAAACAGCTTCCTCCATCATCCCAGTATTGGGGTTTAGCTACTCATAATAATTATGTTCTCAAAATACATACTTGATTCTCAAAATATGATTAAAAGAGTGATAAATATAAAACAGTGAAACTACGACCAACCAAAGGCGTCCAGAAATCAACGATAGAATAAGACTGCTGTAAAACAACGATACTTAACTGCTGCTGTTAACGATGCGGAAATAAGACTGCTCTGTGCAGTCTGTTCTTCGTGTTCTTCAAGCTCCTCTAATGGCAGCAGCAGCAGCAGGTGGGAATTGATATTAATCCTTCTTCATCGCTCCTCTGCGTCCCAAACCTTCCCAAAACTCTTGATAAAACTTCTCTGACTCAAAGGAAACTCTTTTATACCCAGCAACAACTCATTAACTGCCAAAAAATCTTCACAGTAATTCGAGAATATTTTTCTCAATATTTTTTCCTGTTTTACAAAAATCATGTCCCCAAATCTTTACGCGTCTTCTGAAACTCTCTGAATCCTTCCTAATCTGGATATATTCGAATCCCAGCTGTATATCTTCTCATAACGCACGTATATCCTCCAACAAAATCCAATATTCTGGAAATATTCTCACGTCTCTGTTTACTTTGTTCTCCTATTCTAGCCCAATTTGATCGATTAAATTGCTTGTACTAACTCTGTTTAGTGTACTCAAGTCCAGCCCAATGGATTTCGGGTGTTGAATCTCTTCAAAACATCCCAAGAATTCAAATCAAAAATTCATGCAGATGCGAAGAACATTTCCCGCCATTTTGAATTTTCAAATCGTGAAGAAGGGTGTCCCCCTAACCACTGTTGGGCGTCCCCTTAGTAATTTGGGCTGAAATAGTAATTCTTGGGTTGAAATAGTAATTTTCCTGGTTTCCTCCGGGACATTTCTGGGACGTTTCTGGTACATTTCTGGGGCGCCTCCAGGACATTTCTCCAGGGTGTAAATCATCATTTTTTGAGCAACTATTTCCATATAAGGGTATTTTCTCCAAAAACACCTAAACAAACATAAAAACACAATATTAGTACAAAAATAGAGTTCCAACAATACAGGCATTGAGGACAAATTAGACACAAAAATGTGTCTATCAAGTATGGCATGCAGATTCATGGAAGATTCATCAACAAGCTCTCAGGGTTATGAATTTTTACCCTACCTTTGATCCTTAAAGGTAGAATACTTCTCATGCTTCAGTTTGTGTGAGTTTTCCTGGCCTATTCATTGAACTGTGGACAAAAACAATTCTCTTATCTATTGCAAGAGTTCTTGGTAAGCCGATTGCTATATACCAAAAAACTTTGGTTCATGATCTTGGTAATTATGCTGTTGTGCTTATTGATATTGATTTTGTAAAGGTTATTCCTAAAATAATACGGTTGAAAGCAAATGAAAAGGAGTTCTGGCAGTACGTTGAAATACAAGACTTAGAGAACATCAAGTTTTGCACCCACTGTAAGTTTATGGGTCACAAATTTGAGAACTGCATTGCTGATCGTAAGATTTTAGGAGCTGAAAATAAAAAATCTGTGGATCAGAATGTCAAGGATAGTAAAATGGGTCAATCTTCCAAATATGTTTGGAAGGAAGTGTTAGAGCATTGCTCGGTCGAACTCGCATGCGTTGCTATCTCAAGCATGTTTGTCAATGTTAGTGATCAAAACTATAAGTTTTGATTTCTAGTCTATTATAGCTAAGTCTCGGACTAGGATAGAAAGTGTAGTTGGGCTCAAGGACTTCATGGCGATTCATCATACAAGTAGAAGAATTACTCATGGAACCGATGAAACTTCTCGACAAAAAGGTATGTGAAGACTTGAACTTATCTATCACTCAAAAGTCTATCTACTCTATCTCCTACTCTTTGAGACAAGAATTCATATGCTTTATATATAGACTGTGATTATACACATTTTGTATTTAGAGCCGAGTATACCTCGCCTATCTATATCTCGAAATATGAGTTGGTAAGATTTTCGATTTAACCAAGTTTATCTTTACCATGTGACGAAAGTCATGATATGTTTCAATCATCTTGAAAATTGCTTTGACGAGAAATGGTGTAACAACTATATAACGTCCTCTAAGAATGTTTCAATGATTGAAATGAGAGTTTAGATTATACAACCAATGGTGGACATAAGCATTGTTGTGGAAACACATTTATGTATAAGTCATATTCCTTGAACCAAAGTTTGTGAACTTTGTTGATCAAGAGAACCGGAAGAATGGCATGAGCCAAGTCCCCGAACTCAGTCCACGAACTGCCGAAGATCTCAAACCCGAGAATTTCTGCTGGAGTTGGCAGACTACTTGCGTAAAACTAAGTCCGCGAACCCAGTCCGCGAACCGGCGAAGTTCTCATACCCGAGAATTTCTGCTGGAGTTTGTAAAACTAAGATTATATAAAGGAGACATCTAGTATTGTGCAAAACTAATCCCCACACCTTACGTGTGATACTAGTTTGCGTGCTAGAGTCGATTCTTCTTTAACCTTTGGTTTTCTTCTTCTAGAAACATATTAACGACTTAACGACTTCATTGGGATTGTGAAGCCAGACCGATACTACTTTTATCGTAATTGTGTGATCTGATATTGCATCTTCTATCGTACGAGTACAATCAGATTGATTGGCTTGAGATTGATATCTCTGATAGGAAAGATATAAATAGTAATCACAAACATCTTCATCTCATTTTTTGTGATTCCGCAACATCTTGTTTCGCTACCGTACGATTAAGATTGTTGTTATGTGATTGATAACTGTAGGCTGTTCTTCGAGAATATAAGACCGGATTATCAATTGGTTCATGTTCACCTTGATTATCATCAAAAGACGGAACAAAAACTTTTAGAGTTTATCTGTGGGAGACAGATTGATTCTTTGATATAATTGTCTGTGTGAGACAGATTTGTTTATTGTCAAGTATTCGACTTTGGGTCGTAGCAACTCTTAGTTGTGGGTGATATCAGCTAAGGGAATCAAGTGCGCAGTATCCAACTGGGATCAGAGGCGTAGGGAGTATAACTGTACCTTGGATCAGTGGGAGACTGATTGGGGTTCAACTACAGTCCAGTCCGAAGTTAGCTTAGAGTAGGCTAGTGTCTGTAGCGGCTTAATACAGTGTGTGTTCAATCTGGACTAGGTCCCGAGGTTTTTCTGCATTTGCGGTTTCCTCGTTAACAAAATTTCTAGTGTCTGTGTTATTTGTTTTTCGCATTATATTTGTTTATATAATTGAAATAATACAGGTTCTGCGTTGTTCAATCAATTAGAATATTCCACCTTTTGGTTGTTGATTTAAATTGATTGACACTTAGATATTTGTCTTTGGTACCATCCAAGTTTATCTCTCTTGTATTTAAATTGAGACTCGCAGTTTGCTTGAGTAAGATTTAAATCGAGAGATAGAGATAAAAACTCTTTGATATACTTTTTGTCTAGATTGAGTCTGACTGTCTAGTTGATTCTCTAGAAAGTATATTGGAGTTTGTCCATACATATTTCTAAGCGAAATATTCCTGTATGATTGTTAGACCCCCGCTTTTTCAATTGGTATCAGAGCAGGCAAACACGTTAAAGACCTTATAAGTCTGTGTTTGTAGCGATCTGATTATGGACGAGTCTATCTCTAATAACGTACCGGTTCATAAATTACCAGATGATTCTAAAAGCTTGGATTCACCTGAGAAAACTGTCACATCTAAGTCAATATCTATACATTCTCTTGATGTAAAAACTGTTGATTGGGAAACTCTCCTAGAAGAACAGTTGGATGAACTTTCTGATGAAGGTGATTCAGATATTGATACAGATATTGATGAGGAAGTCTCAGAGTATGAAAAATATATTGTTAAGTTTTTGGATTCGTGGAATATGAAAAAGATTACAACTCTTGTGTAGTACATGAGATTTCCTTGCAATTGAACAACTCTCTAAATAGTTCATTTGAAATCATTTGAACTAGTTATGGTGAAGAAGAACGTGGTTGATATGAAATGCTCATATGGCTAACCATTTGGTTAACTATTGTTGAACCAACAAGTGCATACGTTTGGGTACGGTTAACAAACCTAGAAACGTGCATTGTCAAGTGTGTGTAACAAGCTAAGTTTTCGATCTAACGGTTGAGAAATATTAGCTTGAATCTAAATCAGGTTTTCCTGCAATCTTAAAGTGTATTAGTATTTTTCCTGCAATCTTAAAGTGTCAGTTGAAAAACAAAAATAAAGATGTAGATTTTGGTCCATGAGATAAAAAAGATAATAATATATGTGTTTTTAAATTTTTACTTATTTCTAACGTCAAAAGAGATATTTAAATTAAGGAAAAAAAAAGAAGCCATGTGTCAAAATTTAGTAATGGGAAACCAGGGCACATGGAACGAGGGGACATGGGATGCGGAACCGCTTCGATGCTCCTAGATGAAGAAAAGCGTTTGTTATGTTATTCTCTATCCATTATACATGTTTCCTTGTAATTATTATCTTTAGTATCAATAAGGACAAGAAATGGTGGATTGAAAATCCAAAGTGCTTATAAGTTCTAACCTTGGGCTATAATAATAGCAAATCGAACTGCAAATCATCGGATTCAAACCTTTTAAGAGTAAAAAATACCTATTGGCTTTTATCTAATAGTTTGG
Source organism: Papaver somniferum (assembly GCF_003573695.1). Taxonomy (NCBI): domain Eukaryota; kingdom Viridiplantae; phylum Streptophyta; class Magnoliopsida; order Ranunculales; family Papaveraceae; genus Papaver; species Papaver somniferum. The sequence goes on from NC_039359.1 coordinate 95,259,316, forward strand.
GATGGTTTTAGTTTCGTGAAAACTGTAGAATGCGGTTCAGTTTGATGAATCCTCAGACCAAACTGAAAATCGTTGGTTTAAACTGTTTAATAAAAGACATTAAATTTTTTCAATTATATTTCCTAGATCAACCCCAAACTATATAATTTCATATTTAAAGTCCAGATTAACCGTGGTTCAAATTTTATCCAAGATTATGTCTATTTACATTGTCATATGCTTTTTTACTATAAACCAAACAACTGTCAAAATCTTTTTTTATATCTGTATTATAGTAGGTAACAAACTATCTAATTTTATATGCCAACAAGGGTGCTGACTTATCTTATATGTAGATTTACTAAGAAAAGCCAAAATCAAATTTATGTCACTCTACAAAAAGAAAAAGGGTTTGAGTATTAATGCCAGCTCTAGAGATAAGTAACATTGTTTAAGATCCTTTTTTAGCCTGCCAAAAGTCTCTTTGAATTTTTTCAATCTGAATAGTAAGATTTATGGGTTAATAAAAAGATCACGTATGAAAAGAAGCAATACTTCCCGATACCAATTGATTCAATATTATTCTTCCAGTAGAGTTGTAAATTTCCATCCTGTTTACCAATAAAAAAGTTCTCTAGGAAAAAACTAAATAATTCAAAATATTAAATTTGTTAGGAAAAAAGGAGTACCAAGGTATTATTCTGTTTTATATGTAAATCTTTTAGTGCTACTAGTTAATATACCATGTTTAGCGTAAATTTTGGCCTTAAGTAGAAACTTGACATGTCAATTAATATTCCCCAAACTTTAAAGAGGTTTTACAGAATTTTCATCATATTATTAACCTTCGAAATAAAAGCTTGAAAAAACAAAAAACAATCATATGTAAAGAAAGGGTGGGAAATATGGAGACGCCTACAGTTCATTTTGACACCATGAATTATTTATCAGTTTTAGATTTAAGAAAAAGTTGAGTAAAAACGTCCAGGAAAATGATAAATGTACCTGGGAAAGAAGGTCATCCTTCCCTGTACCATTGGAAGGAGTAAATTGTGGAATTATTTGAAATATTGGAATATTTTATCACTGGGATCATCTTCAGTGTGCTCCTTTAGTGCCCCAGTTATATATTAAAATTAGTTATGAAATTTTTAATTTGATAATGAAGCTTCATCAAATGGTGCATTAGACCAGTTAGGTAGATGGCCTTGGGTGTTGCAGCGCAACCATTGCGCATTATGTAGGTTATTGGCCTAGAGTCAATATCGCACAACAATTGTGCAATATGCCAGAGCAGGCTGGCCGAGTGAATATTGCGCAATATTGAAACTAGCCTATGGGCCAGAACACAAACTCAGCAATCATTGCCGGTTATTCAGGAATACATGGCAACGACCATGAATAGTGAAGCAAGCACCTCTAAAATGGTACTTGGTGAATGTCAATCCACTCCCATTTTCTAAGTTATAGAAATGTCAAGTAAAAATATATAGGAAGGGGTAGTTGGTTGAAGGTGCATATGCGGACTATGCGCCAAGTAAGCTTTATAGCTTAGAAGGAAGGGCACAAATGATGCTTAGGCCTCATTATAGCTGCGTAGATTTTTCAATGGAGCATATTAAGCATGGCCATTACCATGACATGATACAGACTCAGTAATGCACAACTTTTGTGCATTTAGACGAAATGGACTACACGGACTAGGCCATTACCATTATGGCTTGGTCACGGCCTTACAAACGAGTTGGCTTAAGTTGTTGTCCCTTCAAGATGAACTACGGTATGTGCTTGATCCCTTTAAAGTAGGGAAGGGTACGTAGGCAGTCGTAATGAGTTGCAATATTTCTGGTCCAGTACTTTTTCGCTCATATCATCTAATTGCTAGATGATTGCGACATATTGGCCTCTCATATCATCTGGCTCGGTATTGCGATGCAAGAGATGATTGTGGCCACACTTGATGAGGCTAGTTGCACGCCATGCACTGGATGCTTATACTGCCTATTAAGCTACACAAATATGGCATATGCATCAATTATAAATTGGTCATGGCTTAGAAGGTAAGCTACATCAACATACAGGTTAGCGGAGCTTGCATAAGCCTAAGAAAAGTACGGCATGAGCCTGATTGATGCACCCTTGGAACGAGCAGGACATGTGAAGGCTTTCAGCAATGCCTAAGCTAAGTAAGGAGTTGGAAATAATCCTGCAATGGCTGTGCGCAAGTTCAAGGCATGTTCTATGCCTAGCTAGAAAGGACGCTAAGGCCATTGATGCATGAAATGCATAGGCATCAGCCTCTATGGCTTTAAACCCTTTGCAGAACGAGGGTAAGTTGAAACGGTGTGGAAGCTATATTAGGTGCATCATGCTCCACAAGCATGCTTGCAGGGGAAAATGAACGTTTATTTGCCTAGCTTTAAGGCTCGGTAGTAGCATCATCCAAGTGGCGCATCGGGAAAGTTATGGTCTGCGCGCCCTGACGCGCTAGGCGTAATTTTCCGGTTCGTCACAAAATGCTTTTTTTTTTTTTTGAGTGCAATAAGACATAAGAATCAGTTTTCAATGGAATGGGCTTACATAATAGATTGTGACTTCATAATCCATTGTTTGAATAGTTCCTAAATATTTCATATTGGATATTTATAAAAGTACTACAAAATAAATTTAAAAAACTGTGACAAAAATTTGATAAGGTACCCATATAGTTTCAATATATTTCTAGCATGTTGGTGTTATCTTATTTCTTACAACCTCTCTTAGGGTGTTTGGATATACACTCGGAATTTACTTTTCGACTTAAGTCGAAAAGTCAGAAGTTAGTTTGGCAATATCATTTCAGAACGACTTTTAGAAGCAGAAAAGTCAATTGTTTGTGAAGCAAAATAGGTTTGCTTGTGACTTCTACTTCTGGTATCCAAACGTGCTAAGTCTCCCTTTAATTTTGTTTCTTATCAAATAAAATATCATATCGGGTTTATCACAAAATCTCAAGTCTTGATTCTTATTCCTACGACCTATCTCAATCTCTCTCTTCTTCTCTAAATAAAAAGTCCGAAAAGAAGAAAGCATAGTGTTATTGTGTCAATCTATTCAATCATCATTGTAATTCTTATGGTTTTTATTTCTCCTTCACAAGTAATTACTCTCTTTCTCTTTACTTTTTTTTAAGCCGTTAGTATTTTATCTTGTTAAAACCCTATGTTTTTCTATTCAAATTTAATTTAGGATTTATTCTTCGACTGACGCCAACATAGAATATATAAAAGATTTTGATGTGAGATTGATTAGGTGTTAGCTAGGTACTAAGGTTTAATCCCCTTATGTTGTAATGGTGTCTTATAGTTTTAAGGTTTATCTTTAAAAATAAAATTAGGTTAATATACATTTTAAATTGATATAAAAATGTGATATTCTACTGTTTGATCTTTACTGCAACTTAGGAAATAATCAAACACCGTTAAGCATCCAAATGTATTTGAACTTTTTAAGCAACAATGAAAACTTAGAAATAGAGAACAACAAAATAAAAGAATAACAACAAGAGAACATTGAATATTCAGATATATTAGCACATTTAAAACAATAAAGAAAACTTAAAAAGAGGGATAACCAATCAGAAAAAATGACAACATAGTAAGAACATCAAGTACTTCGGAAAGCCTTACAGGAATAAAAGGAAATTTAACACCACAACCAACCAAACCAAATTAACAAGGAAACTCAAAAATATTGACCAACTCTTGTTATTACATTTGTTTCTTATCTTGGACAAAATTATGGACAAAAATAAAATTGCAACAGTTAATACCATATGACAGATGTGAAACAAGGAGAACAATCAACCTCACCCAAAAGGATATCCCCGACCGAAGACAATATAAGTATTTACTATAGAAACAAGCCCACCACAAGTTCCACCGGGTGAAGTAATATTCGTTCGCCGTTACCATTATTCCCCTACAATGGTTATCGATAAACACATATGAAATTATATTGCTAAGGATATTTGCAACCTCACCATAACTACCTAAGTAGCTAATGTATAATACATTTGCTACAAAGATATTTTGCATGTTTTCCGGTACCAAAGAAGAATGCTCATAAAACATACATAAGAAGTAACATAACCATCTTCTGGACCATATTGTTTTTGAATAATCAAATTTCTAAATACCATTTCAGTGGAATCATGAATCCAAATCACGGAACTTCAATCATGTTGTCATATATATAAATTAATTTACTGAAAACTTCTCATCTTTGAAATATTTCTCAAACACGTGTCTACTCGATTGCAGTTGTATGGTTTACGTCTGATCATACTTAATAACCGGCTTAAAACGTTCATCTTTGAACTTTGACCAAGTTGATGATGAAAACCATTTTGAAATTCAATACCAGGTCATAATGAATTAGCGATAAGGTCTAGTAATCTTATTGATGTTTTGTGTAGATTCTACTAATCGAAAAAAAGTATTTGTGTCAAGCACATCAAGGGCGATATATGTTCGAGTTTGACCATTTAGCGTTTCCTCGACTATTGCTATGTTTAATAAACCTTCACGAACAAATATTGGGATCTTATTTTTGAAGAACAAAATACCCCGGAAACATTTTTCCTAAACCCACACATTTTGAGTAAAAGAGTAAAAGATGATTGGTTTTACTTGAATATGCTTGTAACAATTTGATTAGTGACATTCCATCAATCACCATCATTTTGAAAAAGCCTCTTTTTAAATCATCTATCTTGTCCCCACAGTACTATGAATATTATTTATCGTATTTTCAACTAATTTCATACACTCATGGAATAAATATTTTATCTTTCTTTTTCTTTTCGGCAGTTCTATTAAGAACTTTTCGTGCATACTCCCTAACTGAGATTGTAAAAATTCAATACATGTTAGTAGGGTTATCGAACATGTATATATGTAGCTGCCACATTCTCCATGCTTATTGTATGTTGACATTGAACTTCAATCTCAGTTCCAACCATTTAAATATCATTCATAATCATTAGAGAAGATGTGAATTATAAAGAAACACATACCAAAAACAGTTAAACATAAAAATATCATATAATTCTCAACTTTCTATCACCAACACCAACACCAAAAACCCAAATTTAAAAAATTTCAGTATTTATTAACATGATTCATGCAGAGTTATACTCAACCGAAAAAATTTCATATGTGAACAATTTCAAAAGAAATAAAATATAAAATAGCAATAGATCTTAAAGGATATTTTTTCCTTTTGTTAATTAATTATATATATATATATATATATATAAATATAAATTAATCCTCTCAAATAAAACTTCCTAAATAATAAAAACAAAAAATTACTCTTAGAACAAGAATTTTATCATTTCATTTCAATTTCTCTAAAAAGAAAGTATTGAGATCAAAAATTTTCAAGGATGCTAATAGGGGGTACCAAATTACTTAGGAGTGTACCAAAACACACAAAAGGCAAAACATCCATTTCCTTTGGGTTGGTACACCCCCAAGCAATTTGGTACCTCCTATTAATAATCTTGAAATTTTTTGTATAGCAGACTTGTTCTACAAATTCTTCTTCACGACACTCTACGAGAAAGTTTTATTACGACTGAAAAGAATCTGAAAACTTAACAAGGCTTCAGGGATGAATGCAAATGTTCTTTTTTTGTGTGTTGTTTTCTATCTCACATACACGTGTCTTTGGACCTTGAACAACAATGAGAAACTTCCCATATTAGTTGATGATAGAATATGGTGGACTGGAATACCAAATATTTGCTTCTGATTCTTACCCCAATTTTTGCCCCAAAAGTTTCTCCCCATAACGTGTCACCGCGCTGTTGATTACTATGGCTTTAGTTTAGGATTTACCATACCCAAATAGACTCATAATTTTTTGATCTAGATTTTAGATGGATGCCACATATTGAAATAAAATAGTGGAAGGCAAAAAGTAAAGGTGCCAAGTAAAACATAGTTGGTTTCAAACCAAACCAATGAAGCATTAACAAGGATTATATCTTTAAGAATTTTCTAACAAATGTTTAACTCTTGGCATACATTTAAGACCCAAAATATTGTTTCAAAACTTATTATCTTTGCGTATATATCAGTGTACTACAATGGAAAAATCGTTGTGTGATGATATCAACGACCTCAGTTCAAAACTTATTAACACCGAACATGAAATTTTTCTTTACCTAATTACTTGGGCTTGTAGATATGTAGTAGGTTTTTGTTCATATTATATATGAAAAAACTTATTATCTTCAGTCAGTAAATTAAAACATGCATTATGAATCTATGATTATATGTTGATTGTTAGAGCATTGCTCGATCGAACTCGCATGCGTTGCTATCTCAAGCATGTTTGTCAATGTTAGTGATCAAAACTATAAGTCTTGATTTCTTGTCTATTATATCTAAGTCTCGGACTAGGATAGAAAGTGTAGTTGGGCTCAAGGACTTCATGGCGATTCATCATACAAGTAGAAGAACTACTCAAGGAATCGGTGGAACTTCTCGACAAAAAGGTATGTGAAGACTTGAACTTATCTATCACTCGAAAGTCTATCTACTCTATCTCCTACTCTTTGAGACAAGAAGTCGTATGCTATATATATATACTTGGATTATACATATTTGGTATCTCGAGCCGAGTATACCTCGCTTATCTATATCTCGAAATATGTGTTGGTAAGATTTTCGTTTCGATCAAGTTTATCTTTACCATGTGACGAAAGTCATGATATGCTTCAATCATCTTGAAAATTGTTTTGACGAGAAATGGTGTAACAACTATATAACGTCCACTAAGAATGTTTCAATGATTAAAATGAGAGTTTAGATTACATAACCAATGGTGTACATAAGCATTGTTGTGGAAACACATTTATGTATAAGTCCTATTCCTTGAACCAAAGTTTGCAAACTTTGTTGATCAAGAGAACCAGAAGAATGGCGTGAGCCAAGTCTGCGAATTACCGAAGTTCTCAAACCCGAGAATTTCTGTTGGAGTTGAAAAACTACTTGCGTGAAGCTAAGTCCGCGAACTCAGTCCATGAACCCAGTCCGCGAACCAGCGAAGTTCTCATACCCGAGAATTTATGCTGGAGTTTGTAAACTCTGCCCGGTAACTTAAGTCCGCGAACCTAGTCTGCGAACTTGAGAAGGTTATATATCTAAAGATGATTTCTGAAATTAAACTTAAAAATACTAAGGAATGCAGTTTGCAAATCGTGGCTATAAAAGTTCATGAACCGATTCAAGTGAATCAAATTATCTTTGCTTCAATTGTGTCTTGTGTATTACATAAGATTTCCTTACAATTGAACAACTCTCTAACTAGTTCATTTGAAGTCATTTGAACTAGTTATGGTGAAGAAGAATATGGTTAATATGAAATGCTCATATGGCTAACCTTTTGGTTAACTATTATTGAACCAACAAGTGCATACGTTTGGGTACGGTTAACAAACCTAGAAGCGTGCATATTCAAGTGTGTGTAACAAGCTAAGTTTTTGATCTAACGGTTGAGAAATATTAGCTTGAATCTAAATCAGGTTTTTATCTAACAGTGAATATTGAATGCTTTGTTACTAAGCTAACATTGATTGCAAACCCTGATTTGAAAGACTTTATAAATGAGACATCTAGTATTGTGCAAAACTAATCCCCACACTTTACGTGTGATACTAGTTTGCGTGCTAGAG